>NC_092022.1:27399144-27406644 GCF_042242105.1 Pempheris klunzingeri | reverse complement strand
GACGCCATCGTTAAGACCGGCTCAGTGTCGGCACCGGACCAGGTGACCACAAGACGTTAAACTGCGCCGAAGACCCCGCGCCTCACCCAGACAGGGGCGGGGCCTAAAACAAGGCCAAAGTACCCAGGTGAGCTGCAGAGTGAGGGCCCGGCTGGTAGGGAACCAATCAGAACGAGCTGATGTCATTACTGTACGGACCAATCAGCAGCCACCATGAGACGGCGCCACAGCAGCGTTTCCTACGTCGTCTGTAAAGAAGGAAGTCATTATAACACTCACACATTATAACACACACACATTATAACACACACATTATAACACTCACACATTATAACACTCACACAATATAACACACACACATTATAACACTCACACATTATAACACACACATTATAACACTCACACATTATAACACACACACATTATAACACTCACACAATATAACACACACACACATAACACACATTATAACACTCACATTATAACACTCACACATTATAACACACACATTATAACACACACACATTATAACACTCACACAATATAACACACACATAACACACATTATAACACTCACACATTATAACACACACACATAACACACACATTATAACACTCACATTATAACACTCACACATTATAACACACACACATTATAACACACACACACACATTATAACACTCACATTATAACACTCACACAATATAACACACACACATATAACACACATTATAACACTCACACAATATAACACACACACACACATAACACACATTATAACACTCACACATTATAACACTCACACAACATAACACACACATAACACACACATTATAACACACACATTATAACACACACACAATATAACACACACATTATAACACTCACACATTATAACACTCACATTATAACACACGCACATTATAACACTCACACAATATAACACACACATAACACACACACATTATAACACTCACACAATATAACACACACATTATAACACACACAATATAACACACATTATAACACTCACACATTATAACACACACAATATAACACACATTATAACACTCACACAATATAACACACACATTATAACACTCACACAATATAACACTCACACATTATAACACACACATAACACACACAACACACACAAATTATAACACACACAATATAACACTCACACATTATAACACGCACACATAACACACACACACATTATAACACACACACATTATAACACTCACACATTATAACACACACACATTATAACACACACATTATAACACACACACACACACACACACACACATTATAACACACGCACACACACACACACATTATAACACACATTATAACACACACACACACACACATTATAACACACACACACACACACACACACACACTATAACACACACACACAGCTCCCACTCCAGTATTGATTTATTTTATATGATTTTCTGGGGGGGGGGTCTGCTCTTCAAACGTTTCCAGTCTGAGCTGAAACTCATTTAAAACATTCTCCGCTGAGACCAATCAGATCAGACGTGTCAATGTAATCAATAAGTTCCCCGTACTGGTGATCTGATCAATAATCGGTCAGGCAGCCTTGGAGCTCTGCTGTCTTTGCTTTTAAATTCTCACTTCCTGCATGTGGATGTTACTTCCTGTCAGTCAGTGAGTGCCGGAGCATCATGGGAGTTGTAGTAGCTGTGATAGCAACACAAGTGAGTTTACCAAAATAAAAGTCTTGGTTTCCTGTGAGAGTCAGAGGAGTTCCTGTGGCCCTCAGCTCCTCTTTGAATCTGATACTGTTGCTTTAAATGACTCCTGTCAGCCCCGTCTGTCTGTGAGTGTGTCCGTCTGTCTGTGAGTGTGTCCGTCTGTCTGTGAGTGTGTCCGTCTGTCTGTCTGTGAGTGTGTCTGTCTGTCTGTCTGTGAGTGTGTCCGTCTGTCTGAGTGTGTCCGTCTGTCTGAGTGTGTCTGTCCGTCTGTCTGAGTGTGTCCGTCTGTCTGTGAGTGTGTCCGTCTGTCTGAGTGTGTCTGTCCGTCTGTCTGAGTGTGTCTGTCTGTCTGTGAGTGTGTCTGTCTGTCTGAGTCTGTCCGTCTGTCTGTGAGTGTGTCCGTCTGTCTGAGTGTGTCTGTCCGTCTGTCTGAGTGTGTCTGTCCGTCTGTCTGAGTGTGTCCGTCTGTCTGAGTGTGTCCGTCTGTCTGAGTGTGTCTGTCTGTCTGTCTGAGTGTGTCCGTCTGTCTGAGTGTGTCTGTCTGTCTGTCTGTCTGAGTGTGTCTGTCCGTCTGTCTGAGTGTGTCTGTCTGTCTGTCTGAGTGTGTCCGTCTGTCTGAGTGTGTCTGTCCGTCTGTCTGAGTGTGTCTGTCTGTCTGTGAGTGTGTCTGTCTGTCTGTCTGTGAGTGTGTCCGTCTGTCTGAGTGTGTCTGTCTGTCTGTGAGTGTGTCCGTCTGTCTGTCTGAGTGTGTCTGTCTGTCTGTCTGTCTGAGTGTGTCTGTCCGTCTGTCTGAGTGTGTCTGTCTGTCTGTCTGAGTGTGTCCGTCTGTCTGAGTGTGTCTGTCCGTCTGTCTGAGTGTGTCTGTCTGTCTGAGTGTGTCTGTCTGTCTGAGTGTGTCTGTCCGTCTGTCTGAGTGTGTCTGTCTGTCTGTCTGAGTGTGTCTGTCTGTCTGTCTGAGTGTGTCTGTCCGTCTGTCTGAGTGTGTCTGTCCGTCTGTCTGAGTGTGTCCGTCTGTCTGAGTGTGTCTGTCTGTCTGAGTGTGTCTGTCTGTCTGAGTGTGTCTGTCCGTCTGTCTGAGTGTGTCTGTCTGTCTGTGAGTGTGTCCGTCTGTCTGAGTGTGTCTGTCTGTCTGTCTGTCTGAGTGTGTCTGTCCGTCTGTCTGAGTGTGTCTGTCCGTCTGTCTGAGTGTGTCTGTCTGTCTGAGTGTGTCTGTCCGTCTGTCTGAGTCTGTCTGTCTGTCTGTCTGCTTTGTATCACTGAGTTGTTTCCTCTCAGACAAGCAGCAGTCTGACCTGGGGGCCAAACTGAGTAACTACACTAGTCCTTCTCAAATAGTGGGGCGCTGTCGCTGTCTCACTGTCTCACTGTCTCACTGTCTCACTGTCTCACTGTCTCACTGTCTCACTGTCAGTGGTCAGGGAGGATCAGCTCTATGTGGAGGGTTTTGTCGTTGAGCCTGTGTTCACACAGCAGAGAGGGAGAAAGGAAGCCCAGTAACAAACCCTCAAGAGAAACATTTCTAACAGGGATGAGAAGAAAGGAGATAATGAGACAAACGGAAGTCTCCCGAAAGCTAAGACGAGGAAATATGACGAAGCAGACGAAGCGCTGGGTGTGTTTACTGTGGCAGCGGACAGCATGAAGCCAAATGAACTGAGACACTTAAACACATCACACCTCGATCACGCTGAGAAGACGCTTGAGTTTTTTCAGCGAAAACGATCTATATTTCTTTCTTTTTCCTTTTTGTTGTTTTCTTTAATGTTAATAAGGATCCAACGTTATGCAGAGGTCTACTTAAAACACTTTTATAGACAAATGATACTATTTATAGTCGCAGCGGAGAATGGGGGGGCGCAAAATGTTTTCTTCTTCCTGGGGGGGGGCGTAACAGAAAATAATTGAGAAGCACTGAACTACACCAAAGTCTTCTGTCAGGTGACGCCGTTGGGCCCAAAAAGACTTCTTCTCACAGACTCTTATTGTGAAAGAGACGTCTGGAAATCAGAAGATAAACGACTCGTTTCACCATCAGAGTTTGATCCATTCAGTCTGAAAACATTTGGAAAGTCTGGAAGAGCCACAAGATCCAATCATTTTATCCCCATTCAAGTTAGCGCGGGGCTAACAGGAAGTTAGCACAGGGCTAACAGGAAGTTAACTGGCACAGACACTGGTCCTCCAGGCTCTATGGGCCAAACAACGAGGAACATCCTCGTACTTTTCTACCAGGAAGTGGAACTTTTTGTCCTGCACTGAGCAGCTTTATTTTGTCACATTTCTTCAGTTCAGTTGATTCAGTTCAATAAAACTTTATTTGTACTTGTGTGTGAGCAGCAGCTCATCACAGATAGACAGACAGACAGACAGACAGACAGACAGACAGGTGACCCAGCTGTTCCTTCTACTTCGAAATTTGTTTGTATTGTTTGTTGGTCTTGTGAAAACAAAAGGCTTTTATTTTGGTAGTCTGTGGGCTTGGCTCTATGCTGACTGTCCCCCCCCCCCCCCCCCCCCAGGTCCCTCCTCCTCCTCCAGTCCCAGCTTGCTGACGAAGAGTCTCTCTCTGGAGCCGTCCTGCTCGCCGTGTGGCCTCCAGGGGGCGCCGGACGGCGACGCCCCCCAGCAGCCCAGCTCCTCCTCAGGCCCCGCCTCCCTGGAGGGAGGGGCGGAGCGCCGCGGCTCGGCTAATGGGCCGCCGTTGGTCAACGACACGGGGCCGCCGGAGCTGCCGGCGACCACCATAACAACAACGAGCAAGAGCCGGCCGCCGCTGCCCGGGCCGAAGCCACAGGGTAACTTTACTCACCACCAACGTTTAGTGTACGCCGTGTCTCCGTGACGACGTTAACCAGTCCTTCTTCCCGCCCTCCGCAGTCCCCCCGAAGCCCCCCCACCTCCAGCAGCGGGCGGGGGCATCCAGGCCGCGCCCCCGGGCTCCAGACAAGCCCCTCCCCCCTCCCCCGCCCTGCAGACCGCTGCCGGCAGACCCCCGGGGGGGCCGGACGCCGCCAACCCGTGCTGACGGCAGCGCCTCCCCCACCTGTGTCCTGTCACTCATCGAGAAGTTTGAGCGGTGAGTTCTGATTGGTCAGAGGACTAGTGATGTCAATCAATCAATCAATCAGTCAGTCAGTGTTTCTCTCTCCAGCTCCAGGTCAGAACTGTTCTCTCACCCTAACCATAAAGAGAACACACTCTTTCATTCAGAGAACAAACATTCAGGAAGGATTCAAGAATCCCCACAGAGCAGGAGAACCAGGACCAGGATCCACAGGAACCAGAGAACCACAGCAGGAGAACCAGGATCCATAGGAACCAGAGAACCACAGCAGGAGAACCAGGACCAGGATCCACAGGAACCAAAGAACCACAGAGCAGGAGAACCAGGACCAGGATCCACAGGAACCAGAGAACCACAGAGCAGGAGAACCAGGACCAGGATCCACAGGAACCAGAGAACCACAGAGCAGGAGAACCAGGACCAGGATCCACAGGAACCAGAGGACCACAGCAGGAGAACCAGGATCCATAGGAACCAGGGAACCACAGCAGGAGAACCAGGACCAGGATCCACAGGAACCAGAGAACCACAGAGCAGGAGAACCAGGACCAGGATCCACAAGAACCAGAGAACCACAGCAGGAGAACCAGGACCAGGATCCACAGGAACCAGAGAATCACAGCAGGAGAACCAGGATCCATAGGAACCAGAGAACCACAGCAGGAGAACCAGGACCAGGATCCACAGGAACCAGAGAACCACAGAGCAGGAGAACCAGGACCAGGATCCACAAGAACCAGAGAACCACAGCAGGAGAACCAGGACCAGGATCCACAGGAACCTGAGAGGCTCCGGGGAAGATACCAAGTTAGTAACAGACATTAAAGAGACATGAAGCATCAGGATGGAGAGGAAGAGGAGGAGAGAGGAGCCCAGTGCATCATGGGAGTCCCCCGGCAGTCTGAGCCTATAGCAGCATAACTAGGAGCTGGTCCAAGACCTGATCCAGTCCTGAACTATAGGCTTCATCACTAAGGAAGGTTTTTAGTCCACTCTGAAATGTAGAGAGGGTGTCTGCCCCCCTGAACCCAGACTGGAAGGAGGTTCCACAGGAGAGGAGCCTGATAGCTGAAAGCTCTGGCTCCATCACTACTTTAGAGGACTTTAGGAACCACCAGTAGGCCTGCAGTCTGGGAGCACAGTGCTCTAGTGGGGTAGTACGGTACTATGAGCTCTCATCATTACAGACAGTGACATCACTTTTTAAAACTGTGTGTGTGTGTGTGTGTGTGTGTGTGTGTGTGTGTGTGTGTGTTGCAGCGAGCAGATCATCATGGTTCCTGACATCACTGGGGGGGCTCTGTGTCCCCGCCTCCCTGACCCCCCCTCTTCACTGTCCTCCTCCCAACCATCGTCACCGCCATCATCATCGTCGCCCGCCCCCCCACCTGAGGAGGAGCTGCAGTCTGAGCTCAGCGGTCATGATGACATCACAGCGGGGGCTGAGGGGGAGGAGGGAGGCGGCGAACTGCCCGATGATGATGATGATGATGACGAAGGTGAGGATGATGATGATGACGAGGAGCTGGCGGCGGCGTGTCGTGGTGACCAGAAGCGTCTCTCCATGGAGTCGGGGTACAGTGCCTCAGAGAAACACCTGGAGGATGATGTAGTTGCCGTGGAGATGAGGGAGCAGCAGCCTCCGCCTCCGGCGGTGCTCGACCAATCGGAGCTCCCCTCGGAGCGCCTGCCCCTCCCCTCTTCACAGACGGACGGGAAGCTGGCCAACCGGGACAGCGGCATCGACAGCATCAGCTCCCCGTCGCACAGCGAGGAGCTCTGCTTCGTCGGCGTGGACGACGGGGGTGTGGCCTACCCCTGCAGCCCCGCCCTCCTGCCCCGCCTCTCCAGCTCGTCCTCATACGCAGGGGAGGGGGGGCAGGGGGAGGCTCGGGGCGGGGCCAGGAGGAGGAGGGAGCTCTCCGAGGAGGGAGACAGCGACCTGGAGGAGGAGGAGGCCGAGCTGACGCTGGTACTGCCCCCCCCCAAGGCAGACAGACAGGACTCTGTGGAGGTGAGACAAGTGGTTTCTTAAAGGGACAGTTCGCCCCGTAGACACCAACAGCGTCCTGAAACAGACGGTCAAATTAAAGGGGACAGATTATACAGACGTCCTCTCTGTGATGTCACAACATCTTTTAATCATGTGACCTTGTTCAGCTTTAGCATGTTTCCTGCAGTCTGTGCAAACTCTGTCCTCTGATTGGTCGGTACGGCATCACAGATCAGCAACCAGTTCAAACTAGAGCAGACCAGTTTAAACTAGAACTAGAACCGACCAGTTTAAACTAGAACAGACCAGTTTAAACTAAAACAGACCAGTTTAAACTAGAACAGACCAGTTTAAACTAAAACAGACCAGTTTAAACTAGAACTAGAACAGACCAGTTTAAACTAGAACAGACCAGTTTAAACTAAAACAGACCAGTTTAAACTAGAACAGACCAGTTTAAACTAAAACAGACCAGTTTAAACTAGAACTAGAACAGACCAGTTTAAACTAGAACTAGAACCGACCAGTTTAAACTAAAACAGACCAGTTTAAACTAGAACAGACCAGTTTAAACTAGAACAGACCAGTTTAAATTAGAACAGACCAGTTTAAACTAAAACAGACCAGTTTAAACTATAACAGACCAGTTTAAACTAAAACAGACCAGTTTAAACTAGAACTAGAACCGACCAGTTTAAACTAGAACTAGAAC
>NC_092022.1:27389144-27394144 GCF_042242105.1 Pempheris klunzingeri | reverse complement strand
GAGGACCAGGGTTCAAGGCTCAGATGATGGTGAAGTCCACAGAGGTCAGTAGTAACTCGTCATGTCGTGTGTTTGTGTCAGAGCTGTGTGGAGTTGGGGAAGAGAGCACCGACCCCCATCAGGGAGAAGGAGGTCACTCTGTGCATGAAGTGTCAGGAGCCGTTCAACTCCATCACCAAGAGACGGCATCACTGTAAAGCCTGCGGACACGTACGTCCTCCAGCAGCTGCTCTGTGACTCTCCCATCCTGTTCAGGTGTATCGTGGGATCACACTGTGTCTGTCTGTGTGTGACCCAGGTGGTTTGTGGGAAATGCTCCGAGTTTCGTGCTCGTCTTTCGTACGACAACAATCGGACCAACCGCGTGTGCGTTGACTGCTACGCCATGCTGGTGGGGGTGTCGCCGTCGCCCGGCACGCTGAGCAGCAGCACCCACAGGAGGCGCTCCATCCTGGAGGTCAGTGTGACAGGAGGCCCTACAGGCCTGTATGACTCCTGCATGTGTGTCCCTGAGTGTAGAACGTCCTCAGGGTTCTGTATGACTCCTGCATGTGTGTCCCTGAGTGTAGAACGTCCTCAGGGTTCTGTATGACTCCTGCATGTGTGTCCCTGAGTGTAGAACGTCCTCAGGGTTCTGTATACCTGCATGTGTGTCCCTGAGTGTAGAACGTCCTCAGGGTTCTGTATGACTCCTGCATGTGTGTGTCCCTGAGTGTAGAACGTCCTCAGGGTTCTGTATGACTCCTGCATGTGTGTCCCTGAGTGTAGAACGTCCTCAGGGTTCTGTATGACTCCTGCATGTGTGTCCCTGAGTGTAGAACGTCCTCAGGGTTCTGTATACCTGCATGTGTGTCCCTGAGTGTAGAACGTCCTCAGGGTTCTGTTTGACTCCTGCATGTGTGTCCCTGAGTGTAGAACGTCCTCAGGGTTCTGTATGACTCCTGCATGTGTGTCCCTGAGTGTGGAACGTCCTCAGGGTTCTGTATGACTCCTGCATGTGTGTCCCTGAGTGTAGAACGTCCTCAGGGTTCTGTATACCTGCATGTGTGTCCCTGAGTGTAGAACGTCCTCAGGGTTCTGTATGACTCCTGCATGTGTGTCCCTGAGTGTAGAACGTCCTCAGGGTTCTGTATACCTGCATGTGTGTCCCTGAGTGTAGAACGTCCTCAGGGTTCTGTATGACTCCTGCATGTGTGTCCCTGAATGTAGAACGTCCTCAGGGTTCTGTATGACTCCTGCATGTGTGTCCCTGAGTGTAGAACGTCCTCAGGGTTCTGTATGACTCCTGCATGTGTGTCCCTGAGTGTAGAACGTCCTCAGGGTTCTGCTCTGTTAGAAAAGCTCCATCACACTAGAAGCTGAACTGACTGAACACTCAGACAGACGTTCTCTCTTTAGTTTCCTCTCGTGTTCAGGTTGACTGATGCTCTCTCCGTCTCCGTCTCTGGTTGCCATAGAAACAGGCCTCCCTGGCAGCAGAGAACAGTGTGATTTGTAGTTTTCTTCACCACTTGGAGAAGGGCGGGGGGCGGGGCTGGCAGAAGGCCTGGTTCGTCATCCCTGAGAACGAGCCGCTGGTGCTCTACGTCTACGGTGCTCCACAGGTAACGTCATGAGGGGGAGTCAGGTGGGAGGAGGGGGTAACAACACGGACTAACAGACAGATCCTCGATCGACCCGCTGATTGAGGGCTGAGTGAGACGATCACAGCAAAGAGTCACCACTTCCTGACTCAACTGCTACGATCCAGCCAATCAGAACCTGATGCTCTGTTACCCATGATGCTCTCTGGGTCTCCATATCGAAACTGACACGTTGGTTGTTTTCCCTCCAGGACGTGAAGGCGCAGCGCAGCGTCCCTCTGATTGGCTTCGAGGTGTCCCTTCCTGAGTCATGTGACCGCCTGGAGCGACGCCACGCCTTCAAGATCTCCCAGAGTCACCTGACGCTGTACTTCAGCGCAGAGGGGGAGGAGCTACAGCGGCGATGGATGGAGGTCCTGCTGAGGGCTGGGAGGGGGGAGGAGCCTCAGGTCCACCGGCCAATCGTGGAGAGTCTGGAGGAGGAGGGGGAGGAGCTAGCGGCTGCAGCGGAGGGGGAGAACACGTGATTCTATTGGACGAGGAAGGATGGCGATGATGATGTGATGAAGATTGATCCCCATTGGAAACCAGTTCAGACCAGTTCAGACTAGTACCTGGCACACACACACACACACACTGTACTTTTAAAATTGCGTGGTTCGTCTGCATGATTCCTCCTCACTGTCAACACAAGACCCCCCCCCCGGTGGGCAGAGCCCCTGTAACCACACGTTGGACCCCTGTGTTAGTACCCATCAGCCTCTGCTGCCGTTGCTATGGCCACATTCAGAAAACTGATCCCTGATTGGACGATTTAACCTTAAAGCACATTTATCCCACGGCAGTGGGCTTGCTTTGTCCTCGCTTAAAGGACCAGTCTGTAGGATTCAGCGGCCCCTCCCTCTCAGCGTCAGCCGATCAAACACGAGTGAACATTGATGAAGATTGTGTTCAATTTTTAAATCCTACTGACTGCTCCTTTAAACACGTTTTTAACTGTCCAAGCCCACCAAGCGGTGAAAGGATGCCATCAGACGGAGTCACATGAGCTGAACTGAGTCAATCAATCAGTCAATCAATCTTTATTTATATAACGCCGATTCATACCAGCGTTCTCTCAAGACGCTTTCCATAAAGAGCAGCTCAGAACAAACTCTTTCATTCAGAGTAAAGTCCAGCCCCGAAGAACCACGCTGACCAATCAGAACCCGACTACACGCTGACCAATCAGAACCCGACTACACGCTGACCAATCAGAATCGCTGCTCATTCAGTTTATGTCCAACACCAGCGTTCAGACCCGATACAGGAAGTAGGTCGGCCTGCCAGAAGATCCAGGTGAACAGATGGATGGATATCACAGAAGTGGGCGGGGCCACCCTGACATCCCACGTTAGTTCGTGGGACGCCATTTTGAAGCCTTGAGATTGGTGTTTCGCCCTCTTGGTTTTTCACGGGAACACGTGTTGGACGAGTGAAGGCAGAGGAGTTTCCCCTAAAATGTTCAGCTTGTTTTATTTTAAGTAACTCACATCACACGTCCCAATAAAGCAGGTAAACTACATGTCCTAGCAGCCTCTGCTCTGCGCTGTGGACTCACTCTACCTGAAGCCTCTCTGCCCCCTGCTGGTGAAGTCACAGCCTGCTTTTTATAGTCACAGAGGTTTATTACTAACATGTTTATTTCTTCCTGTCAAACGTTAAAAACGTGTTTGTTCGGTTGTCAGAGTTCAAACCGCTTCTTCACCCGACCGACGATTTAAAACTGTGATCTGACTGATCAGTAAAACAGTGATCAATATTAGGTACATGTTATTGAGTGTTATTTAGTCTTTAATGTTCCTATTTGACTGATTATTTCAAGCCAAACTATCATGTGTTCCTAAACCTAACCAACCTGCCCCTGACAACTGAGCACAGTAAAAAGAAAAGTGAACCAGTAAAAGAATGTTATTAGCTGTTGTTCAGCCACAAGAGTCATTTAAGGTTCTCCACACGGCCTCACCTGTACAGGTAAATACAGATAAATACAGGTAAAACAGGTAAATACAGATAAATACAGGTAAAACAGGTAAATACAGATAAATACAGGTAAAACAGGTAAATACAGATAAAACAGGTAAATATAGGTAAAACAGATAAATACAGGTAAAACGGTTAGGGTTGGGGGGGCTGTGAGCAGGACGCCATTTTGGTTAGATTTAGGAAAGAAGATGGTTTTGGCTTTAAATATGTACAACTACGTGACAGTATAAATAAATCCTGGCTCCTGCTGCCTCTCCGACAAACCAGTGGCCCACCCAGGTGCATGCTGGTCCTACACTTGTCTACCTACCTGTATAGGGTCAGGTGACCACAGCGTGGACAACAAAGTAGCAGCGACACGAAAACCACATGTGCTAAACAAGAAAATAATGAAACACGTAACCAACAAAGGAGAAGATGACCTGTATCTGACCCGAAGTCCTGAATGGTCCTGAACAGTCCTGAATAGTCCTGGGTGGTCCTGAATAGTCCTGAGTGGTCCTGAATAGTCCTACTAGTTGGTTCTGAGGCCCAAACACATGAACAGTTCTTCTCTCCGGGGGTCAGACTGTCTCCGGGGGTCAGACTGTTTCCGGGGGTCAGACTGTCTCCGGGGGTCAGACTGTCTCCAGGGGTCAGACTGTTGGTCAGACTGTTTCGGGGGTCAGACTGTCTCCGGGGGTCAGACTGTTTCCGGGGGTCAGACTGTCTCCGGGGGTCAGACTGTCTCCGGGGGTCAGACTGTTTCCGGGGGTCAGACTATCTCCAGGGGTCAGACTGTCTCCAGGGGTCAGACTGTCTCCGGGGGTCAGACTGTTTCCGGGGGTCAGACTGTCTCCGGGGGTCAGACTGTTGGTCAGACTGTTTCGGGGGTCAGACTGTCTCCAGGGGTCAGACTGTTGGTCAGACTGTTGGTCAGACTGTTTCGGGGGTCAGACTGTCTCCGGGGGTCAGACTGTTTCCGGGGGTCAGACTGTTGGTCAGACTGTTTCGGGGGTCAGACTGTCTCCGGGGGTCAGACTGTTTCAGGGGTCAGACTGTCTCCGGGGGTCAGACTGTTTCGGGGGTCAGACTGTTTCGGGGGTCAGACTGTCTCCGGGGGTCAGACTGTCTCCGGGGGTCAGACTGTTTCGGGGGTCAGACTGTCTCCGGGGGTCAGACTGTCTCCGGGGGTCAGACTGTTTCGGGGGTCAGACTGTTTCGGGGGTCAGACTGTCTCCGGGGGTCAGACTGTTGGTCAGACTGTTTCGGGGGTCAGACTGTCTCCGGGGGTCAGACTGTTGGTCAGACTGTTTCGGGGGTCAGACTGTCTCCGGGGGTCAGAGAAGGAGGAGGCCGGGCCCCCGATGACTGGCTCTGTTTTTTAGTGTGATGTACAAAGACCGGGACGTG
>NC_092022.1:27331644-27384144 GCF_042242105.1 Pempheris klunzingeri | reverse complement strand
CCGGAGCCGTGCCGGAGCAGCAGGGGGCCGGGGTCCTACAGCCGCAGACCGTGTTTGTCATCCTGGACTCGCCTGAAACACTCAATCTGGTCCGGTGAGTACGGAAGTTGTGGAAAGTACCGTTAATTCTGCTGCGGGGACGTTCCCACGCCAGACTCCGTTTAGAAACGTATGTTTTTAAAAAGTGCCGTGTCCACTGACTCAGACTCAGAAGGAGCAGAACACGAGGGGAGACATCTGGTGGCTCTGTGGGGGCTGCTGGTGAAATCGGCATAAAAGTTACACACTAATGTTCCATAGTTATATTTGGTTATTAGGATTTATTAGGATCAGGCTGATGATGAAGAAGATCAGGCTGATGATGAAGAAGATCAGGCTGATGATGATGAAGATCAGGCTGATGATGAAGACCAGGCTGATGATGATGAAGATCAGGCTGATGATGATGAAGATCAGGCTGATGATGAAGACCAGGCTGATGATGATGAAGATCAGGCGATGATCAGGTGATGAAGATGGTGATGAAGGTGATGAAGATGGTGATGATGAAGATGATGATGGTGATGATGATGAAGATGATGGTGATGAAGGTGATGATGATGATGATGGTGATGAAGATGATGAAGATGGTGATGATGGTGATGAAGATGGTGATGATGAAGATGATGGTGATGAAGATGGTGATGATGAAGATGATGGTGATGAAGGTGATGATGGTGATGAAGATGGTGGTGATGATGAAGATGATGGTGATGATGAAGATGATGGTGATGAAGATGATGATGGTGATGAAGATGATGATGGTGATGAAGGTGATGAAGATGGTGGTGATGATGAAGATGATGGTGATGATGGTGATGAAGATGATGATGGTGATGAAGGTGATGAAGGTGGTGATGATGAAGACGATGATGATGAAGACGATGATGATGAAGGTGATTAACTTACCATGTGACCATGTGTTATTCACTTTACCTCCAACATTTGTTCTGGTCCAGACAGGAAGTGACTCGGCAGAAACACACACACAGGAAGTGACTCGGCAGAAACACACACAGGAAGTGACTCGGCAGAAACACACACAGGAAGTGGGACTGAAAGCAGTTAAACTGAACTGCTGACAGATGTTGTTCCTCCACATTCTTCTTCCTGGTTTTCAACTTTAATATGAAAATATTTGTTTCACCTGTCAGTAACACTCCCGTCTGTCTCTCAGCCTGTCTGTGGGAGGATTCTCATTGGTTGCCTGTCTGTCTCTCAGGGTGGAGTCTGGGATCGTTGCTGACATTGAGGTTGACGGTTTGCTGCCATCAGACTGCGACGCCTTCTACCAGATCAAGAGCCAGCCAATCAGCTTCAGGTAACACCCACAGCCCAGAGGGAGTGAAACAGGGGATATAACCAGTGACATGCCTGGCAGTGCTCCAGTTTCCCACGGGGATAGCATCAGTGAACGTATCTTTGAGGATGTACTTTACTATGAAGCAAGTTAGCACAAGCGTTAGCCCCAGTTAGCACAAGCATTAGCCCCAGTTAGCACACGCATTAGCCTCAGTTAGCATAAGCATTAGCCCCAGTTAGCACACACATTAGCCTCAGTTAGCACACACATTAGCCCCAGTTAGCACAAGCATTAGCATCAGCTAGCACAAGAATTAGCCCCAGTTAGCACAAGCAGTAGCCCCAGTTAGCACCAACATTAGCCCCAGTTAGCACAAGCATTAGCCCCAGTTAGCACCAACATTAGCCCCAGTTAGCACAAGCATTAGCCCCAGTTAGCACAAACATTAGCCCCAGTTAGCACCAACATTAGCCCCAGTTAGCACAAGCATTACCCTCAGTTAGCACAAACATTAGCCCCAGTTAGCACAAGCATTAGCCCCAGTTAGCACAAACATTAGCCCCAGTTAGCACCAACATTAGCCCCAGTTAGCACAAGCATTAGCCCCAGTTAGCACAAACATTAGCCCCAGTTAGCACCAACATTAGCCCCAGTTAGCACAAGCATTAGCCCCAGTTAGCACAAACATTAGCCCCAGTTAGCACCAACATTAGCCCCAGTTAGCACAAGCATTAGCCCCAGTTAGCACCAACATTAGCCCCAGTTAGCACAAGCATTAGCCCCAGTTAGCACAAACATTAGCCCCAGTTAGCACCAACATTAGCCCCAGTTAGCACAAGCATTACCCTCAGTTAGCACAAACATTAGCCCCAGTTAGCACCAACATTAGCCCCAGTTAGCACAAACATTAGCCCCAGTTAGCACCAACATTAGCCCCAGTTAGCACCAACATTAGCCCCGGTTAGCACCGTGGCTCCTGGTGTGAGTAGCAGGAGGTGAATGTTCGATGAAGCAGCTTAAGTCCAACAAACAGAAACGTGATCAGAGTTTCTTCATGTGATCAGCTGAGTGAACTACAGGTCACACGTGGTTCTTCACACGCATGAAGCCACAAGCATGATGCCTCTGATGTCACAGATTTCAGGTGATGTCATCGACCTGATTAATGTCTTTCTGTCTGCAGCTCATCAGCAGCAGCTTCCTCACCATCATCATCATCATCATCATCGTTGTCACTGCCGTCAGCCATGTCGTCCAGGTAATGCACAAGTACACACAACTACACACCACTACACAACAGTACACAACAGTACACACAACTACACACCACTACACAACAGTACACAACAGTACACACAACTACACACCACTACACAACAGTACACAACAGTACACACCACTACACAACACTACACGACAGTACACAACAGTACACGACGGTACACACCACTACACAATACTACACAACAGTACACACCACTACACAACAGTACACAACAGTACACACCACTACACAACACTACACAACAGTACACAACAGTACACAACGGTACACACCACTACACAATACTACACAACAGTACACACCACTACACAACAGTACACAACAGTACACACCACTACACACTACTACACAACAGTACACAACAGTACACAACAGTACACACCGCTACACACCGCTACACACCGCTACACACCGCTACACACCACTACACACCAGTACACACCGCTACACACCAGTACACATCAGTACACGCCAGTACACACCACTACACACCAGTACACGCCACTACACACCAGTACACCCCAGTACACCCCAGTACACCCCAGTACACACCACTACACACCACTACACACCAGTACACGCCGCTACACACCAGTACACACCGCTACACACCAGTACACGCCACTACACACCAGTACACACCGCTACACACCACTACACACCAGTACACGCCGCTACACACCAGTACACACCGCTACACACCACTACACACCGCTACACACCACTACACACCAGTACACGCCACTACACACCAGTACACACCACTACACACCACTACACACCAGTACACACCGCTACACACCGCTACACACGATACACGCCACTACACGCCACTACACACCAGTACACGCCACTACACACCAGTACACACCAGTACACACCACTACACACCACTACACACCACTACACACCAGTACACACCAGTACACACCACTACACACCAGTACACACCACTACACACCACTACACACCAGTACACACCACTACACACCAGTACACACCAGTACACACCAGTACACCCCAGTACACACCGCTACACGCCAGTACACACCACTAACCAGTACACACCACTACACACCAGTACACACCAGTACACACCACTACACACCACTACACACCAGTACACACCAGTACACACCACTACACACCAGTACACACCAGTACACACCACTACGCACCAGTACACACCAGTACGCACCAGTACACACCAGTACACACCAGTACACACCAGTACACACCAGTACACACCACTACACACCACTACACCCCAGTACACCCCAGTACACACCACTACACACCACTACACCCCAGTACACACCAGTACACACCAGTACACACCAGTACGCACCACTACGCACCAGTACACACCAGTACGCACCAGTACACACCACTACACACCACTACACACCACTACACACCACTACACACCAGTACACACCACTACACACCAGTACACACCACTACACACCACTAAACACCAGTACACAACACTACACACCAGTACACGCCGCTACACACCAGTACACACCGCTACACACCGCTACACACCAGTACACACCAGTACACGCCAGTACACGCCAGTACACGCCAGTACACACCGCTACACACGATACACACCAGTACACACCAGTACACGCCACTACACACCACTACACACCAGTACACGCCGCTACACACCAGTACACACCGCTACACACCACTACACACCAGTACACGCTACTACACACCAGTACACACCGCTACACACCACTACACACCACTACACACCAGTACACGCCAGTACACACCAGTACACACCGCTACACACGATACACACCAGTACACGCCAGTACACGCCACTACACACCACTACACACCAGTACACACCAGTACACACCACTACGCACCAGTACGCACCAGTACACACCAGTACACACCAGTACACACCACTAACCAGTACACACCACTACACACCAGTACACACCAGTACACACCACTACACACCAGTACACACCACTACACACCACTACACACCAGTACACACCAGTACACACCACTACACACCACTACACACCAGTACACACCAGTACACACCAGTACCCCCAGTAAACACCGCTACACGCCAGTACACGCCAGTACACACCAGTACACACCACTACACACCAGTACACACCACTACACACCAGTACACACCACTACACACCAGTACACACCAGTACACACCACTACGCACCAGTACACACCACTACACACCAGTACGCACCAGTACACACCACTACGCACCAGTACACACCAGTACGCACCAGTACACACCAGTACACACCACTACACACCAGTACACACCACTACACACCACTACACACCAGTACACACCAGTACACACCACTACACACCAGTACACACCAGTACACACCACTACGCACCAGTACACACCAGTACGCACCAGTACACACCAGTACACACCAGTACACACCACTACACACCAGTACACACCAGTACACACCACTACACACCACTACACCCCACTACACACCACTACACCCCAGTACACCCCAGTACACACCACTACACACCACTACACCCCAGTACACACCAGTACACACCAGTACACACCAGTACGCACCACTACGCACCAGTACACACCAGTACGCACCAGTACACACCACTACACACCAGTACACACCACTACACACCACTACACACCACTACACACCACTACACACCAGTACACACCACTACACACCAGTACACACCACTACACACCACTAAACACCAGTACACAACACTACACACCAGTACACACCACTACACACCAGTACACACCACTACGCACCAGTACACACCGCTACACACCAGTACACGCCGCTACACACCAGTACACACCGCTACACACCGCTACACACCAGTACACACCAGTACACGCCAGTACACGCCAGTACACGCCAGTACACACCGCTACACACGATACACACCAGTACACACCAGTACACGCCACTACACACCACTACACACCAGTACACGCCGCTACACACCAGTACACACCGCTACACACCACTACACACCAGTACACGCTACTACACACCAGTACACACCGCTACACACCACTACACACCAGTACACGCCAGTACACACCAGTACACACCGCTACACACGATACACACCAGTACACGCCAGTACACGCCACTACACACCACTACACACCAGTACACACCAGTACACACCACTACGCACCAGTACGCACCAGTACACACCAGTACACACCAGTACACACCACTAACCAGTACACACCACTACACACCAGTACACACCAGTACACACCACTACACACCAGTACACACCACTACACACCACTACACACCACTACACACCAGTACACACCAGTACACACCACTACACACCACTACACACCAGTACACACCAGTACACACCAGTACCCCCAGTAAACACCGCTACACGCCAGTACACGCCAGTACACACCAGTACACACCACTACACACCAGTACACACCACTAACCAGTACACACCACTACACACCAGTACACACCACTACACACCAGTACACACCACTACACACCAGTACACACCAGTACACACCACTACGCACCAGTACACACCACTACACACCAGTACGCACCAGTACACACCACTACGCACCAGTACACACCAGTACGCACCAGTACACACCAGTACACACCACTACACACCAGTACACACCACTACACACCAGTACACACCACTACACACCACTACACCCCAGTACACCCCAGTACACACCACTACACACCACTACACCCCAGTACACACCAGTACACACCACTACACACCAGTACACACCACTACACACCAGTACACACCAGTACGCACCACTACGCACCAGTACACACCAGTACACACCAGTACACACCACTACACACCAGTACACACCACTAAACACCAGTACACAACACTACACACCAGTACACACCACTACACACCAGTACACACCACTACACACCAGTACACACCGCTACACACCAGTACACGCCACTACACACCAGTACACACCGCTACACACCACTACACACCAGTACACGCCAGTACACACCAGTACACACCGCTACACACGATACACACCAGTACACACCAGTACACGCCACTACACACCACTACACACCAGTACACGCCGCTACACACCAGTACACACCGCTACACACCACTACACACCAGTACACGCCACTACACACCAGTACACACCGCTACACACCACTACACACCAGTACACGCCAGTACACACCAGTACACACCGCTACACACGATACACACCAGTACACACCACTACACGCCACTACACACCACTACACACCAGTACACACCACTACACACCAGTACACACCAGTTCACACCAGTACACACCACTACGCACCAGTACACACCAGTACACACCAGTACACACCACTAACCAGTACACACCACTACACACCAGTACACACCACTACACACCACTACACACCAGTACACACCACTACACACCACTACACACCAGTACACACCACTACGCACCAGTACACACCAGTACACACCAGTACACACCACTACACACCAGTACACACCACTACACACCAGTACACACCACTACACACCAGTACACGCCACTACACGCCACTACACGCCACTACACACCAGTACACGCCACTACACACCAGTACACACCACTACACACCACTACACACCACTACACCCCAGTACACACCAGTACACACCACTACACACCACTACACACCGCTACACACCAGTACACACCGCTACACACCACTACACACCAGTACACGCCACTACACACCAGTACACACCACTACACACCACTACACACCAGTACACGCCGCTACACACCAGTACACACCGCTACACACCGCTACACACCGCTACACACCGCTACACACGATACACACCAGTACACACCACTACACACCACTACACGCCACTACACGCCACTACACACCACTACACCCCAGTACACACCAGTACACACCACGACACACCACTACACACCACTACACACCACTACACCCCAGTACACACCACTACACACCAGTACACGCCACTACACACCAGTACACACCACTACACACCACTACACACCAGTACACACCAGTACACACCAGTACACACCACTACACACCACTACACCCCAGTACACCCCAGTACACACCACTACACACCACTACACCCCAGTACACACCAGTACACGCCACTACACACCACTACACACCACTACACACCAGTACACGCCACTACACACCAGTACACGCCACTACACACCAGTACACACCACTACACACCACTACACACCACTACACCCCAGTACACACCAGTACACACCACTACACACCAGTACACACCACTACACACCAGTACACACCAGTACACACCAGTACACACCAGTACACACCACTACACACCACTACACACCAGTACACACCAGTACACACCACTACACACCAGTACACACCAGTACACACCACTACACACCACTACACACCACTACACCCCAGTACACACCAGTACACACCACTACACACCAGTACACACCACTACACACCACTACACACCAGTACACACCAGTACACACCAGTACACACCACTACACACCACTACACACCACTACACACCAGTACACACCAGTACACACCACTACACACCACTACACACCAGTACACACCACTACACACCAGTACACACCAGTACACACCAGTACACACCACTACACACCAGTACACACCACTACACACCACTACACCTGTTTCTCAACGTCAGTTCGCCATGAATTAAAGTGCCCCCCCCCTGTCCAGGGTGTTGATGCGTCAGGACCTGATGCGTCGCCAGGCTCTGGAGGAGGAGCAGAAGGAGGCGCAGCAGCAGCTCTTCCTGCGCTCGGCCGACTCCTCCTCCCCCATCAGTGTGTCTGCGTCCTCCTGTGGGCCACCTGCTCAGGTCCCTGTGGAGGTGCTCAAGGTACACACACACACGCACAGCAGTCCAAACTCCTGGAACCTACGTGTCCCATGATGCAGCTGGACAGCTGCGCTCACCTGTCCCGTCCTGTGTCTCAGGTGCAGACTCACCTGGAGAACCCCACCAGGTATCACATCCAGCAGGCTCAGAGGCAGCAGGTACGCCAGTATCTCTCCACCACGCACGCCGCCGCCACCAGGACGGCCAATCAGGAGCCAGCTGCACCCTCGCTAAGCCGTGCCCCCCAGCTGGGCCCCGCCCCCGAGCTACAGCCTGCTGATGGTGGCAGCAAAAAGGAGGTAAACATGTATAAATACACACAAATACAGTATGAATATACAATAATACAGTATAAATACACAGTACAGTATAAATACACAGTATAAATACACAGTACAGTACAATATACAGTACAATACACAGTACAATATAAATACACAGTATAAATACACAGTACAGTATAAATACGCAGTACAATACACAGTATAAATACACAGTACAGTATAAATACATAGTATAAATAGCCAGTACAGTATAAATACACAGTACAATACACAGTATAAATACACAGTAGAGTATAAATACTCAGTACAATACACAGTATAAATACACAGTGTAGTATAAATACACAGTATAAATACACAGTACAGTATAAATACACAGTACAATACACAGTACAATATAAATACACAGTATAAATACACAGTACAGTATAAATACGCAGTACAATACACAGTATAAATACACAGTACAGTATAAATACATAGTATAAATAGCCAGTACAGTATAAATACACAGTACAATACACAGTATAAATACACAGTAGAGTATAAATACTCAGTACAATACACAGTATAAATACACAGTGTAGTATAAATACACAGTATAAATACACAGTATAAATACACAGTACAGTATAAATACACAGTATAAATAGCCAGTACAGTATAAATACACAGTACAATATAAATACACAGTATAAATACACAGTACAATACACAGTACAGTATGAATACACAGTATAAATACACAGTACAATATAAATACACAGTATAAATACACAGTGTAGTATAAATACACAGTATAAATACACAGTACAGTATAAATACACAGTATAAATACACAGTACAATATAAATACACAGTATAAATACACAGTACAGTATATTGTGTACACATATAAACAGGAAGTAAACACAGACAAACTCATTAACCCTTAAAATTCTTCGAGGCTCCATGAAAGCTCCTCCAGATCTTCCTGTTCTCTAAAATCCTTGTTTTAGTGAATGTAGTCTGGTGTGTGTGCTGTTTGTGGTTAAACCAAAAGGATCTTCCAGGTCTCTCTCTGTAGGGATCCTTTCCATGATGCTGTCACACACTTAGAATAACACTCTGAGCCTGTCAGTGGATCAAACAAGCTCTTTTAGTGGACCTACTGTGATCAGGTGCAGTTGTCCCAAAGGATCACGTTGCAGCCATTGCAGCCCGTTTGGTGTCTGCTGGCTGAGGTGATCTACTGGACCAGTTCCAACACTTTTACTACCTACCAGTCACTCACACACCAGGATGTGGACACAGAGGATCATGGGTAGAAACAGTGGAGTGGCCCTTTAAGGACCATTGAAACCTTGATGATCCAGTGGGTTCCTGCTTACAGACCGTTTCAAAGGAGCAGTTCAGCAGTGTTCAGTGAGTCCTTCCTGCTGAGTCCTTCCTGCTGAGTCGGCTGGCAGAGAGGATCTGAGTCAGCAGTCAAACCGGTCTGCTGTCGTAAGAGTTTCACACAACTGAACACACACACACACCCTAACCGTGACATTACAACTAAACCCTAACCCGATTCTAAGCTGAACCTTGAAACCAAGTCTGAACCCTCAAACAGACAGAATGTCCTCACTTCCCAGAAGGTCCCCACTGAGCATGGTTAAAAACTTGTTCCAGTCCTCACTACGTAGCTTGAACAGGAACCCCCCCGCACACACACGTTAGCATGTTCACACTGACGGGGAGAAAACATTCAGTCCTGTTTCGTCATGGTAACAGTTCAGGAGGTAAAGGTGTGATGAACCGCTGTCTGATCCCATCTGATCTGTGATTGGTTCATTCAGATGGAAGAGACGGTCATCAATGATATCATCAGCCTGGAATCGAGCCTGAATGACGAGTTTCTGACGCTGGTCGACTCCAGACTGCAGCTCGCCAACACGGTAACATGCTCAGGAAAAACACGGGACACACACAGGAAACACACGAGAAACACGGGAAACACACAGGAAACACATGAGAAACACACAGGAAACACATGAGAAACACATGAGAAACACACAGGAAACACATGAGAAACACACGGGAAACACTGGAAACACACGGGAAACATAGGAAACACGGGAAACACATGGGAAACACACGGGAAACATAGGAAACACACGGGAAACACACGGGAAACATAGGAAACACGGGAAACACACGGGAAACACACGGGAAACATAGGAAACACGGGAAACACGCGGGAAACACACGGGAAACACGCGGGAAACACACGGGAAACACACGGGAAACACACGGGAAACACTGGAAACACACGGGAAACATAGGAAACACGGGAAACACATGGGAAACACGGGAAACACACGGGAAACATAGGAAACACACGGGAAACACACGGGAAACACGCGGGAAACACACGGGAAACACACGGGAAACATAGGAAACACACGGGAAACACACGGGAAACACGCGGGAAACACACAGGAAACACACGGGAAACATAGGAAACACGGGAAACACAGGAAACACACGGGAAACACGCGGGAAACATGGGAAACACGGGAAACACACGGGAAACACAGGAAACACACGGGAAACACACGGGAAACACGCGGGAAACACACAGGAAACACACGGGAAACACTGGAAACACACGGGAAACATAGGAAACACGGGAAACACACGGGAAACACGCGGGAAACACACGGGAAACACACGGGAAACATAGGAAACACGCGGGAAACACGCGGGAAACACACGGGAAACACGCGGGAAACATGGGAAACACGGGAAACACACGGGAAACACACGGGAAACACAGGAAACACACGGGAAACACGCGGGAAACACGCGGGAAACACACAGGAAACACACGGGAAACACTGGAAACACACGGGAAACACACGGGAAACACGGGAAACACACGGGAAACACGGGAAACACACGGGAAACATAGGAAACACACGGGAAACACACGGGAAACACACAGGAAACATAGGAAACACACGGGAAACACACGGGAAACACACAGGAAACATAGGAAACACACGGGAAACACACGGGAAACACACAGGAAACATAGGAAACACACGGGAAACACACGGGAAACACGCGGGAAACACACAGGAAACACACGGGAAACACTGGAAACACGCGGGAAACATGGGAAACACACGGGAAACACACGGGAAACACGGGAAACACACGGGAAACATAGGAAACACACGGGAAACACACGGGAAACACACGGGAAACACACGGGAAACACACAGGAAACATAGGAAACACACGGGAAACACACGGGAAACACACAGGAAACATAGGAAACACACGGGAAACACACGGGAAACACGCGGGAAACACAGGAAACACAGGAAACACACGGGAAACACTGGAAACACACGGGAAACATAGGAAACACACGGGAAACACACGGGAAACACACGAGAAACACAGGAAACACACGGGAAACATAGGAAACACGGGAAACACACAGGAAACACATGGGAAACACACGGGAAACATGGGAAACACACGGGAAACATAGGAAACACACAGGAAACACACAGGAAACACAGGAAACACAGGAAACACACAGGAAACACACGGGAAACACAGGAAACACACAGGAAACACACGGGAAACACAGGAAACACACAGGAAACACACGGGAAACACAGGAAACACACGGGAAACACACGGGAAACACAGGAAACACGCGGGAAACACACAGGAAACACGGGAAACACACGGGAAACACAGGAAACACACGGGAAACACACGGGAAACACAGGAAACACACGGGAAACACACGGGAAACACGGGAAACACACGGGAAACACGCGGGAAACACACGGGAAACACACGGGAAACACGCGGGAAACACACGGGAAACACACGGGAAACACACAGGAAACGCGGGAAACACACGGGAAACACACGGGAAACACACGGGAAACACACGGGAAACACACGGGAAACACACGGGAAACACACGGGAAACACACGGGAAACGCGGGAAACACGCGGGAAACACACGGGAAACACACGGGAAACACACAGGAAACACACGGGAAACACACGAGAAACACACAGGAAACACACGGGAAACACACGGGAAACACACAGGAAACACACGGGAAACACACGGGAAACACACGGGAAACACACGGGAAACACACGGGAAACACACGGGAAACACACGGGAAACACGCGGGAAACACGCGGGAAACACACGAGAAACACACGGGAAACACACGGGAAACACACGGGAAACACACGGGAAACACACGGGAAACACACGGGAAACACACGGGAAACACGCGGGAAACACACGGGAAACGCGGGAAACACGCGGGAAACACACGGGAAACACACGGGAAACACACAGGAAACACACAGGAAACACACAGGAAACACACAGGAAACACACGGGAAACACACGGGAAACACACGGGAAACACACGGGAAACACACGGGAAACACACAGGAAACACACAGGAAACACACAGGAAACACACGGGAAACACACGGGAAACACGCGGGAAACACACGAGAAACACACGGGAAACACACGGGAAACACACGGGAAACACACGGGAAACACACGGGAAACACACGGGAAACGCGGGAAACACGCGGGAAACACACGGGAAACACACGGGAAACACACAGGAAACACACGGGAAACACACGAGAAACACACAGGAAACACACGGGAAACACACGGGAAACACACGGGAAACACTGGAAACACACGGGAAACATAGGAAACACACGGGAAACACACGGGAAACACGGGAAACACAGGAAACACACAGGAAACACACGGTAAACATAGGAAACACACGGGAAACACTGGAAACACACGGGAAACACTGGAAACACACGGGAAACATAGGAAACACACGGGAAACACACGGGAAACACACGGGAAACACAGGAAACACACGGGAAACACACGGGAAACACAGGAAACACACAGGAAACATAGGAAACACACGGGAAACACGGGAAACACAGGAAACACACAGGAAACACACGGGAAACATAGGAAACACACGGGAAACACGGGAAACACGGGAAACACAGGAAACACACAGGAAACACACGGGAAACATAGGAAACACACGGGAAACACGGGAAACACAGGAAACACACAGGAAACACACGGGAAACATAGGAAACACACGGGAAACACGGGAAACACGGGAAACACAGGAAACACACAGGAAACACACGGGAAACAGGAAACACACGGGAAACACTGGAAACACACGGGAAACACTGGAAACACACGGGAAACATAGGAAACACACGGGAAACACAGGAAACACACGGGAAACACACGGGAAACACGGGAAACACAGGAAACACACAGGAAACACACGGGAAACATAGGAAACACGGGAAACACGGGAAACACAGGAAACACACGGGAAACACACAGGAAACATAGGAAACACACGGGAAACACTGGAAACACACGGGAAACACTGGAAACACACGGGAAACATAGGAAACACACGGGAAACACTGGAAACACACGGGAAACACACGGGAAACACGGGAAACACAGGAAACACACAGGAAACACACGGGAAACATAGGAAACACACGGGAAACACTGGAAACACACGGGAAACACACGGGAAACACTGGAAACACACGGGAAACATAGGAAACACACGGGAAACACAGGAAACACACGGGAAACACACGGGAAACACGGGAAACACAGGAAACACACGGGAAACATAGGAAACACACGGGAAACACAGGAAACACAGGAAACACACAGGAAACACGGGAAACACAGGAAACACAGGAAACACACAGGAAACACACGGGAAACACAGGAAACACACGGGAAACACACGGGAAACACGGGAAACACAGGAAACACACAGGAAACACACGGGAAACATAGGAAACACACGGGAAACACTGGAAACACACTGGAAACACACGGGAAACATAGGAAACACACGGGAAACACTGGAAACACACGGGAAACATAGGAAACACACGGGAAACACAGGAAACACTGGAAACACACAGGAAACACACGGGAAACATAGGAAACACACGGGAAACACTGGAAACACACTGGAAACACACGGGAAACATAGGAAACACACGGGAAACACTGGAAACACACGGGAAACATAGGAAACACACGGGAAACACTGGAAACACACGGGAAACACGGGAAACACAGGAAACACACAGGAAACACACGGGAAACATAGGAAACACACGGGAAACACTGGAAACACACTGGAAACACACGGGAAACATAGGAAACACACGGGAAACACTGGAAACACACGGGAAACATAGGAAACACACGGGAAACACTGGAAACACACGGGAAACATAGGAAACACACGGGAAACACAGGAAACACACAGGAAACACACGGGAAACAGAAAACTGTGAGGAATCAAAGAAAACGTATAGAAAAGACGAAGAACGTAAACGACGTGCTGACGAACACACGCTGGTGACGTGTGCAGCTGTAACCTCCAGAGAACAGCGGGGGGGCACCCTGAGAGACTCAGACTGAGGAATCCGAAACCTTACCAGCGTGCACCTGAATGCATCTCAAATACAAAAGCAAGTCTGAAAACTGATGGTGTTAAAGGAGCATTACACACTAAATATCTCCTTTCCAAGAACACACCATAACTCTAAATGAGGTCAGAGGTAAAGATGGAGGGCGTTAACAGATCTAACCGTCCAGAGACCATCAGACCATCCTGGTTCCTGCTGCACCGCTGGGGGCGGAGCCTGACCCTGTGTGTGTGTGTGTGTGTGTGTGTGTGTGTGTGTGTGTGTGATAATGAGGGAGGGTTTGTGTGTCTTTCTTAAAGAGACGTTTCCTCATTTTTCAACAGTCGACCAAACAGAAAGAGGAAGAGAGGCTGCTCTGTGTGTCAGAGTGTGTGTGTGTGTGTGAGGATGAGGATTTTAGTGCTGCTGCCGGATCATGAGAAGAGGAGGATTAAATCAGAGGTAACCACTTTCTCCTGCTGTTGCAGCTCATTTTGACGCTTTATTTTGAAAGACATCAGCGCAGTAAAAGTACTCTGATCCTTCAAAATAAAAGTACTTGAGTATTGTGAGTACTCTGGTTGTCGTTACAGCTGATCTGTAATCAGTCAGGTGTGTGTCTGATCTGCACTAAATGTGTTATAGAAGGTGTGTGTGTGTGTGTGTGTGTGTGTGTGTGTGTGTGTGTGTGTGTGTGTGTGTGTGTGCCCTGTAGATGTAAACTGAGGTCCTGCTCTGTGTGTGTTTGCTCAGTAACAGACAGGAAAGACCACCAGTAAAGAGTAGTTTGAAAAGAATCACTATTTTATTTTTAGGCCACCTCACCGAGTGTCTGTCTGCCTGCCTGTCTGCCTGCCTGTCTGCCTGCCTGTCTGTGTGTTCAGGGTCTCTGGATGAGACGTCCAGACTGAACACAGAGCCGCTGCTCTGCAGGTTAAAGTGACTTCAGATCCAAACTAACCTTTAACTCTGCTGTGTTCTGCTACTAAAATCACTGTTTTTGTGAATGGAGTCTGGTGTGTTTGCAGAGAGCTGTTAAACCAATCACCACAGGAGTTACTCTTTACTGCTGGACATCTTCTGTGTGTGTGTGTGTGTGTGTGTGTGTGTTATCCTGGTATGCAGTGTTTATCAGCAGTAAAAAGTGAGGGGGGAGGTCTCAGCCAATCACGACGCAGGTTGCTCTGGATAGCCTCTGACTGTTCTCAGCCTCTGATTGGTTGGTTGGCTGCTGATTCTGTCCTCTGGTTGGTTCGTTCCAGCTGCCGGTGTCGGGGAACATGCTGGACGTCTACGGCAGCAGTGGCGGCAGGGGAGGGTTGGCCACACCCACCATCACCGTTAGCAACAGTTGCCCAGCCGACCTGCACGCCGTCAAGCAAGAGCTGAACGGTGAGTGTCACACACAGTAAAAGTACTACCAGTACACAGTAAAAGTACTACCAGTACACAGTAAAACACTGTCCCTGCAGTAAAAGTACTACAGTACACAGTAAAAGTACTACAGTACACAGTAAAACACTGTCACACAGTAAAAGTACTACCAGTACACAGTAAAAGTACTACCAGTACACAGTAAAACACTGTCCCTGCAGTAAAACTACTACAGTACACAGTAAAAGTACTACAGTACACAGTAAAACACTGTCCCTGCAGTAAAACTACTACAGTACACAGTAAAAGTACTACAGTACACTGTAAAACACTGTCCCTGCAGTAAAAGTACTACAGTACACAGTAAAAGTACTACAGTACACAGTAAAACACTTTCCTTGCAATAAAAGTACTACAGTATGCAGTAAAAGTACTACAGTACACAATAAAAGTACTACCAGTACACAGTAAAAGTACCACCAGTACACAGTAAAAGTACTACCAGTACACAGTAAAAGTACCACCAGTACACAGTAAAACACTGTCCCTGCAGTAAAAGTACTACACACAGTAACACACACTGTGATGATGATGATGATGATGATGATGAAGCTGATGATGAAGGTGATGATGAAGCTGATGATGAAGGTGATGATGATGATGAAGATGATGATGAAGGTGATGATGATGAAGATGATGATGATGAAGCTGATGATGAAGGTGATGATGAAGCTGATGATGATGATGATGAAGATGATGACGATGAAGGTGATGATGATGATGAAGGTGATGACGATGAAGGTGATGATGATGATGAAGGTGATGACGATGAAGGTGACGATGAAGGTGATGATGAAGGTGATGATGAAGATGATGATGAAGCTGGTGATGAAGGTGATGAAGGTGATGATGAAGGTGATGATGATGATGATGAAGATGATGATGAAGGTGATGATGAAGGTGATGATGAAGCTGGTGATGAAGATGATGAAGGTGACGATGAAGGTGATGATGATGATGATGATGATGAAGGTGATGATGAAGGTGATGATGAAGGTGATGATGATGATGATGAAGGTGATGATGATGATGATGAAGGTGATGATGATGATGATGATGAAGCTGATGATGAAGGTGATGATGAAGGTGATGATGATGATGATGAAGGTGATGATGATGATGATGAAGATGATGAAGATGATGATGAAGCTGGTGATGGATGATGAAGGTGATGATGAAGGTGATGATGATGATAATGAAGATGATGATGAAGGTGATGATGAAGGTGATGATGAAGATGATGACGATGAAGGTGATGATGATGATGATGATGATGAAGCTGATGATGATGTGTTGTTGTTGTAGATGTGGAGACCAAAGCTCTGATCAAAGAGCGGCAGAAGAAGGACAACCACAACCTCAGTGAGTTCTGCTCTTTTACTTCATTCACAACTGCAGTCGTTTGCATTTAAACCGTTTTTCCCGTCGTCATTGGGACGACAGAGAATGAGTTTGGAGGACAGAAGGAAAGCAGTTAGCAGTTAGCTGTTAGCAGTTAGCTGCTAGCTGTTAGCAGTTAGCAGCTAGCTGTTAGCAGTTAGCAGTTAGCTGTTAGCAGTTAGCTGCTAGCTGTTAGCAGTTAGCAGCTAGCTGTTAGCAGTTAGCTGCCAGTGTGCCGCAGAGTCATGCAGTGTGCTTGGCTAACGGAGCTCACAGCCAGTGGCTCTTACCCTGATCTAAAGCAGGAACCAGAGGAGTGGATCATTTCTTTAGTCTGTAGCCGCGTCGTGTGGTGGGACAGAAAATGTGATTAAACAGGTAACTGAATACAGGAAATATGAAGATTTCAAAATAAAAGTAGCAATGGAGAATTTGGACTCCAGCTGCCTTTGTTCCAGAAGAAGAAATATATAATATGATTTAAAATGTTGAAAGCATCGAGGTGAATATTCAGATTTAAGACGTCTGATGTTTGAGGCGCTGGATCAGCTGACTGAAGCTGAGCCCTGCTAAAGAAATCATGTTGGTTGTTGTGTGTTTCAGTTGAGAGGAGGAGGAGGTTCAACATCAACGACCGCATCAAAGAGCTCGGAGACCTCATCCCCAAATCCACCGACCCGTCAGTAAACTCTAATCTTTAACTTCAGGGCTTCACTCTGACCTTTATCTGATCATGTGACTTAAAAGATCTCTGGTTAAAGGGTCACTCTGGTGTTTCTCCCCCTGGTCCTCTGTGTCCTCATCCTGGTGTGTGAGTGACTGGTAGGTAGTAAAAGTGTTGGAACTGGTCCAGTAGATCACCTCAGCCAGCAGCCACCAAACGGGCTGCAATGGCTGCAACGTGATCCTTTGGGACCATCAGTCAGTCTGTTTGTGTTATTGTGCCTTACACAGATATTGTGTTGGATCTGAACTGATCCTTTAAAACACCAAAGTCTCACAATGACATAAACAGATTAACTGATGGAGCAGCAGCTCTAAAATCCCTGTTTTAGTGAATGTAGTCTGGTGTGTGTGCAGAGAGCGATAGAACGGCTGTTTGTGGTTAAACCAAAAGGATCTTCCTCAGGCCTGGTGTCCAGGTTTAGAAATACCAGAGCTGTCCTTTAATAATTCTGTTCTCAGTCACTGATTGGTCCATGATTGATTATTTGTAAGTTAGTAACAGTAAAACTGTTTCCTGCCGATACAAATGCACTGATGTCAAGGTGTACTCCAAGTCCCTTGGTGACATCACCAGTGGGTGTGGTTACAGGTGAAAAACCCCTGAGCACACCTGCTAACCTGTCAACCTGCTAACCAGTTAATCTGCTAACCTACTCATCTGTTAACCTGCTAACCTGTTAACCAGTTAATCTGCTAACCTGTCAACCTGTTAACCTGCTAATCTGCTAACCTGTCAACCTGCTAACCAGTTAATCTGCTAACCTACTCATCTGTTAACCTGCTAACCTGTTAACCTGTTAATCTGCTAACCAGTTAATCTGCTAACCTACTCATCTGTTAACCTGTTAATCTGCTAACCTGTTAACCTGCTAACCTGCTCACCAGGCTGGTTATGTTATGCTAATGAGGCGCGGCCTGTGATTGGTTGATCAGGGAGCTGAGGTGGAACAAAGGCACCATCCTGAAGGCGTCGGTGGATTACATCCGCAAACTGCAGAAAGAGCAGCAGAGAGCCCGAGAGATGGAGGAGAGACAGAGGAGGCTGGAGAACACCAACCAAACGCTGCTGCTGCGGATACAGGTGGGGGGGTGGGGTCGGGGTCATACGGTCGGGTGACAGCTAACTGCTAGCGCAGCTGCTAGCTAAGCTACATATGTACATAAAGTAATACTTTCTATGGAAGAGCTGAATCACGGTCAGAATGATGACGTCGGTGATGTGATACGGCAGTGGTTACCATGGCAACAGCAGCTGATGGCTGAGCTGAGAGAGGGACCTGTTTGTGTTGGGGGGGGTGTGACAGGGTGTGACGGTGACTTCCTGTCTCTGTGTTTGATGTCGTCCTCGTAGGAGTTGGAGCTTCAGAGTCGCCTCCACAGCCTCTCCTCCTCCTCCTCCTCCTCCTCCCTGGACCCCCAGGCCCTGCTCTCCCCTCCGCTGCCTCACCCCTTCTCCTCGTCCTCTCCCTCCTCCTCGCTGGCGACCCCGTCCCTCGGTCTGGACGCGCTAAGCTTTGTGGAGCTGGACGAGCCCCGGGGGGCATCCGTCGTCTTCTCCCCGGGCCTGATGTCCGACGTGGGGCTGACGGAGCTCCACGGCCTGGGAGACATCCTGATGGAGGAGGGGGGGTGCGGGGGAGGAGGGGTGATGTCTGACCCCCTGCTGTCCTGCGGAGCCTCGAAGGCCAGCAGCAGGAGGAGCAGCTTCAGCATGGACGAGGACCTCTGACGACATCATCACACGGAGGGATCCTATTGGCCAGATCAGGAGGCGGGACGCCACGTTCTAACAGAACCACTTTCAGTCAGTGACATCATCAGAACGAATGGTGCACATAAGTGACATCACAAGGAACAACTGTGCCCTCCATAGTAACCACCACTCACCACTGTGAGTCCTATAGTGTATCCATGGCAGCCAAGTTTCTCTTCCAGCGTAACCATGGCAATATTGGCTGTAACCAAGGGGACTCCTTTGCCTTACAGTATAACATGACGTTCCCATGGTAACTGCTGTGACCTACATGTAACCCTGGTAACCATACCATTCCCATGGTAACAAGTCCTCACCTGTAACCAAGGCAACTGCTTTGTCCTCCAGTAGAGCCATGGTGTTTCCATGGTAACCACTGTGTCCTTTAGTATACCCATGGCAACCATGTTTTTCCTCCAGTGTTCTCATGGTAGCCAGTCCTCACCTGTAACCAGGGTAACTGCTTTGTCCCCTAATAGAACCACAGTGTTCCCGCGATAACTGTCGTGTTCTCCAGCGTAACCATGGTAACTGCCGTGTCTCAGAGTGCGATGACGGTTGAGTTCAGTGTCGTCTCGTCCGACAGACTGAGCGGCCCAGAAGCTGATTGACAAACTGCCGACCGATTGGTCCGTAGATGTGTGTGCAGGTGATCAATTTAGAAAAAAAAGATTTAAAGTCTGAAATGCAGGTTGATCAATCTAAGATGGACCAAAACAAACTTGAGTCCTTGGTCACAATGAACACAAACATCATCATCATCTTGTTACCCACAATGCTTCCTGTTTGCCTGCGACTCTAAGGCCACAGGTCGGAGGTGATCTTCGGCACAGTGTGAGATGCTGATTGAAGGAGCCGCAGCGTTCCTCAGTCATTCTGATAATAAATCAAACATTTAATTTCAATAACAAAAAACTTTTATTTTCAATAAAATAAAAATCAACTCAAAATTGTGAGTCTAAATTGTAAATATGAGATATGAAGTGAAACTTCTGACTTATTTTTGATCCCCTTGACTTCAAGAGTTTATTTTTGGATTAAATAAATTGAAAAGATGAGATTCTGCTTGATAACATTTGACTTTGCATCTTATAGTTTTTTATTCTCGTCCTGAATCACAAACGGAGAAAACGTTCCTTCATTCCGATAAATGTCACTGAAAAGTTCCTGCGGTTAAAAAGGACTTAAATGCACCGCCGTGATGTTTTTATGAGGACTGAGCATTTATTTGTTCACCTGGACTGAGCCGGCGCCACCTACAGCAGCCTCACCTGTCCTGACAAGTCTGTGACTCACCTGTGACTCACCTGTGACTCACCTGTGACTCTGGGAACTACAGACGTAACTTTAGTGATTTTATCGACTAGGAGTGCTGGAAGGGTCCGGTGTCTGGTCTGAACAGAAGTGTTAAATCGCAGCCTCAGAGGACGAACCTCGATTTAATCATCATCATCGAGTCTTTTTGATCTTTTATTTCTGATGAGCTCTTTTCTGTTTGACATGAAACTGAAGGGAAACTAAATTAAAGGTGCTCTAAGTGTAACTGTTATTAGCGCCACCAGTGGCTGCTAAGTGAACTGCAGTCAGCATCCTGATGTGAGCGAACAACTAAAACAGCGATGTAACAACATCGTGTAGCCATGGTAGTTCAGTTCAAAGTTAAAAACAAGCTAGCAGTTAGCAGTTAGCTGTTCATTGTTACCTACTTGAGTTCAGTTGAAGGTAAAAGGAAGCTAGCTGACCAACCGCCATCATGTTTTATTTGGACTGTTGCCTCCATGATGCTAACTAGCTCATCATTAGCAAATTACTTTCACGATGCATTTCACAGCAGACCCATGTTACATAGCTGAGTTACAGTTAGCTGGCTAACCTTAGCTAAACTTTTTCAGTTACAGGTACAGTTAGCTAATTATCCACCCGCCCTTTATCATTCTTTGTGGATTACTTATTGTCTAAATTTGTCATCAGACGTAACTTAGCATCATGGATCGCGTTAGCTGATGACGTTACTTGGGGAGTTAGTATTTAGCTGGCAACAGCCTTAGCGAGCGAGCAGCTATCTATCGAACGCCCTGCTCATGTTTGACTTCACTAGAGAAAACTTTTTTGTGTCAACATGGACTCTGTTGTTCTAGCATTACTAAGCTAACGTTAGCTACTGTTGCTCACTATCGGGGAGCTGAGGAGAGGCGAGGGACATCACATCCTTTTGATTTTCACAGAAGAAACGTCCTTTGCTCAGAGATCAGTCCTCAGACCGGTAAAGAACCAGTTTTTAACGTACGCTGCATTTTGTTCACACAGCGGCAATATTTAACGATCGCTAAATGTAAACTGTTACACATAGCACCGTTAAAGAACCCTGTCGTTCACATCCTGCTGATCATATATCACTTTCTAAACTCATTTCCTCATTCCAGTTCATTTCCATGAAAATTAACCTGCAGAAAGACAAAGTGTTCAGGGAACTTTCTTCATTTGTCAAAGTTCTCAGAGCAGAGATTGCTTTCAAGTCAAAGACAGTCACATTTGACCCGTTTCACAGCCTCCATATTTGATCGTGTGCGCTGTTAGCTGCCATCTACGAACTCCACAGTTCAGTCAGCTACAGTTATAAACAAGCTAGCTGTTAGCTGTTAGCTGTAGCTCATTGTTACCTTCTAGACTTCATACAGTAGGTTGGAGGTAAAAGGAAGCTAACGTTTAGCTGTAGCTGATGGTTTATTTATGAACTCTCTACAGTTCACAATTAACAGCTAGCTAGTTAGCTTAGCTTTTGGCTCCTGTTATCGCTCTGTTTCATTTCTAACTATAAACTTGATCATTATTATAGTACATAATCTAATATTTTATATGTAATTGATTCGTGACAAGCCACGGTGAGATGATGTCAGCAATGTGATATGACAGTGGTTACCATGGCAACAGCAGCTGATCCAGCATGAAAAAGGGATTCAGTCTTTTATTTTATATCTGTGTACATGATATTTCTGATTTCTTACATGTATGTGTACAAATGTGCAGTTTATCGTCTGAACATGATCTCTGTTTAATTTAGCGTCATGTTTGTTTTTACAGATTCAAACTTTACTATAGAAATAAATTCATTTAAGAAAAACACATTCAGTCTTGTGTGTTTTGTTGGACTCCACGTTTCTGTTGTGACTATAAATCTTTTTATTCACACGTTATTCTAGTGAACTAAAACTGAAGTAAAACCTGGTGTGAAAAACATTTTAGTGAACTGAAATGAAAATCAAAACTAGACTTTGGAAACAAAAAACTCAAACCAAAAAGATATTTTGTTCTCACCAGACTGACTTAAGTAAAATAAAACCCTGAAGACGTGTTCAGTCTCAATATTTTAAACAAAAAGAAACAAACTGAACTCTGACTTAACACTTTGAATCTACTCTGGAGAGAAAAACATTACAAACCAAATAAAGATAAAAACTAATACAGAACTATAAGAACTGTGCAGCAACCACAGAAATGTCATTAAAACATTAATAAAACAGAAGAAATGACAGATTACTAATGACAGCACCAGTCTGAGGTGTGCCCTAACACTCCCCCAGTGCATGCTGGGATACACTCCAATGGCACATATAAATGGAGGGGGGGTCATTGATCAGTCATTAAAATCAGAAAAACAGACCTGTCATTGTGTGGATGTCCAGCAGGGGGGGCACTGCTCAGAGGGACGGTTGGAATGAAGTCAATAGGTTTGTTGTTTCAGGGACACAGATGCTGATCAGAGGCCTGAACACCAGGGGGCAGCAGAGACACGGTCCCCATCTGACCGCACTCGTTAAGGTGCTTATGAGGACCAGGTCAAAGTACTCCGAGTCTTTACTGCAGTAATAGTACTAATACCACCCAGTGAAAATACTCTCTTCGCAGTAAAAGTACTACAAGCACACAGTAAATATACTCAGTAATGAAAGTCGATACTAAACAGTTTAAAATACTTTTCCACCAGTGATGAGGATCAATAATCTGATTATTAGAGGCACTGACTGTCAGTGTTTAAGTATTAGTACTTTTACTGCACTTACAACTGCTGACAGACAGCAGGAGTGTGTGTGTGTATGTGTGTGTCTCTCTTTGATGTCGGGGGGGTCGGGGGGGTCAGGTGGCGTTGTCTCTTCAGTGATTTCCTGTTTCCTGTTTGGACGTCCCAGCCTGTCGCTTCAGCAAACACACACTTCCTGTCCCGCCCCCTGCTGAGCTGTCAGTCACAGAGTCCGAACAGAAACTTTGTTTGTAATGTTTTCATGGTTCACGTTCACAGTTTAACTCTTTCATCACGTCTGAGTATTGAGCTGCTTCCTCCTCATCAAAGGAAATGATTTTACTGATCAATAATCAATGATGACATGTTACCACACATTAAACTATCAGCAGGGCATTAAAGTGATGAACACATGAAGGATCAGTTAGTATGATCGATAATATCACATCAGTTCATCTGTCAGGACGACTCTTAGTACTCTTAGAGTATCTTGATGATGAATGCAGTACTTCAGCTGATCAGCTGATTGTGACATCATTCATTCATTCATGAGCACGTCAGCAGCCCATCATCACCATCATCACCATCATCACCATCATCACCACTTCACCATCATCACCATCATCACCATCATCACCATCATCACCACTTCACCATCATCACCATCATCACCATCATCACCATCATCACCACTTCACCATCATCACCATCATCACCACTTCACCATCATCACCACTTCACCATCATCACCACTTCACCACTTCACCATCATCACCACTTCACCACTTCACCATCATCACCACTTCACCATCTTCACCACTTCACCACTTCACCATCATCACCATCATCACCACTTCACCATCATCACCATCATCACCACTTCACCATCATCACCATCATCACCACTTCACCATCATCACCATCATCACCATCATCACCACTTCACCATCATCACCATCATCACCACTTCACCACCATCACCATCATCACCACTTCATCACCATCACCATCATCACCACTTCACCACCATCACCATCATCACCACTTCACCACTTCACCATCATCACCATCATCACCACTTCACCATCATCACCATCATCACCATCATCACCACTTCACCACCATCACCATCATCACCACTTCACCACTTCACCATCATCACCATCATCACCACTTCACCACCACTTCACCATCATCACCATCATCACCACTTCACCATCATCACCATCATCACCACTTCACCATCATCACCATCATCACCATCATCACCACTTCACCACCACTTCACCATCATCACCATCATCACCACTTCACCATCATCACCATCATCACCACTTCACCATCATCACCATCATCACCATCATCACCACTTCACCACCACTTCACCATCATCACCATCATCACCACTTCACCATCATCACCATCATCACCATCATCACCACTTCACCACCACTTCACCATCATCACCATCATCACCACTTCACCATCATCACCACTTCACCATCATCACCATCATCACCATCATCACCACTTCACCACCACTTCACCATCATCACCATCATCACCACCATCACCATCATCACCATCATCACCACTTCACCACTTCACCACCACTTCACCATCATCACCATCATCACCACTTCACCATCATCACCATCATCACCACTTCACCACTTCACCACCACTTCACCATCATCACCATCATCACCACTTCACCACCATCACCTCATCACCACTTCACCACTTCACCACTTCACCATCATCACCTTCATCACCACTTCACCACCATCACCATCATCACCACTAGTTATTGGGGTGTTATTGATCACTATGACTGAATGTTTGCTGATCAATAAAATGCCTTTGAAGTGAGATCAGGTGATGAGTCGTGCTGATCACATGATCCCGTCAAACCAAGAAGACACAGACACAGAGTGTCTTTTTAACCAGCGTCCATCTTGGCTCCGTGCTCCGGGGGAGTGCTCCAGACCGCCGGAAAGCGTCCGCTACCTTCACCTGGTGGAAAAGATGAAGAAGAGACGACTGTGTGGAGCCGCCAGTCAGAAACAGAGAAGAAGAATTCATCCGTCTGTATTTCTGTCTCCTCCAGCAGGGTTCTGATTGGTTCTGACATCATCCGGAAGCCCCTCTCTGATTGGCTGCTCTATGCGGGGAAGCAGATGGAGCAGCACTCCAGACAGATCTCCAGACAGTCGGACGAGCCGCAGCAGTCCTCCAGTATCCCACAATCCAACACGGCCTGACACGCCTCCTCCGTGCAGGCCGCCTCCCCCATCGCTTCCACGCAGCAGCAGCAGCAGCAGCCAACCGCGGTGTCGCAGCAGCTGGCCCCGCCCACTCCGCATGCCAGACACTCCCCCAGTGCCGAACACATGGACAGCAACTCACAGAACAGACAGGCCAGGAGACAGTGAACGCAGCAGTCTGAGGAGACAGTGAACGCAACAGTCTGAGGAGACAGTGAACGCAGCAGCAGTCTGAGGGGACAGTGAACGCAGCAGTCTGAGGGGACAGTCTGAGGAGACAGTGAACGCAGCAGTCTGAGGGGACAGTGAACGCAACAGTCCAAGGAGACAGTGAATACAGCAGTCTGAGGAGACAGTGAACGCAACAGTCTGAGGGGACAGTGAACACAGCAGTCTGAGGAGGCAGTGAACGCAACAGTCCGAGGAGACAGTGAATACAGCAGTCTGAGGAGACAGTGAACGCAACAGTCTGAGGAGACGTGAACGCAACAGTCTGAGGGGACAGTGAACGCAACAGTCTGAGGAGACAGTGAACGCAGCAGTCTGAGGGGACAGTCTGAGGAGACAGTGAACGCAGCAGTCTGAGGGGACAGTGAACGCAGCAGTCTGAGGAGACAGTGAACGCAACAGCAGTCTGAGGGGACAGTGAACGCAGCAGTCTGAGGAAACAGTGAACGCAACAGTCTGAGGAGACAGTGAACGCAACAGTCTGAGGAGGCAGTGAATGCAACAGCAGTCTGAGGAGACAGTGAACGCAGCGGTCTGAGGAGACATCAACGCAGCAGTCTGAGGAGACAGTGAACGCAGCAGTCTGAGGGGACAGTGAACGCAGCAGTCTGAGGGGACAGTCAACGCAGCAGTCTGAGGAGACAGTGAACACAGCAGTCTGAGGAGACAGTGAATGCAACAGTCTGAGGAGACAGTGAACGCAACAGCAGTCTGAGGGGACAGTGAACGCAGCAGTCTGAGGGGACAGTCTGAGGAGACAGTGAGCGCAGCAGTCTGAGGGGACAGTGAACGCAACAGTCCGAGGAGACAGTGAATATGGCAGTCTGAGGAGACAGTGAACGCAGCAGTCTGAGGAAACAGTGAACGCAACAGTCTGAGGGGACAGTGAACACAGCAGTCTGAGGAGGCAGTGAACGCAACAGTCCGAGGAGACAGTGAATACAGCACTCTGAGGAGACAGTGAACGCAACAGTCTGAGGAGACAGTGAACTCAGCAGTCTGAGGGGACAGTGAACGCAACAGTCCGAGGAGACAGTGAATACAGCAGTCTGAGGAGACAGTGAACGCAGCAGTCTGAGGAGACGTGAACGCAACAGCAGTCTGAGGGGACAGTGAACGCAGCAGTCTGAGGGGACAGTCTGAGGAGACAGTGAACGCAGCAGTCTGAGGGGACAGTGAACGCAGCAGTCTGAGGAGACGGTGAACGCAACAGCAGTCTGAGGGGACAGTGAACGCAGCAGTCTGAGGAAACAGTGAACGCAACAGTCTGAGGAGACAGTGAACGCAACAGTCTGAGGAGGCAGTGAATGCAACAGCAGTCTGAGGAGACAGTGAACGCAGCGGTCTGAGGAGACATCAACGCAGCAGTCTGAGGAGACAGTGAACGCAGCAGTCTGAGGGGACAGTGAACGCAGCAGTTCGAGGGGACAGTGAACGCAGCAGTCCGAGGGGACAGTGAACGCAGCAGTCTGTCAGGACATTCATGATGATCTGAAGAGAGACCGGTGATGCTGGGAGGGGTCATCAGTGTTCAGCAGAGATAAGCAGAGCTCCATGTTGAAGCTGATAAACAGACAGATGGGAGGGAGCAAACTGAAATACTGTCTGTCTGTCTGCCTGTCTGCCTGTCTGTCTGCCTGTCTGCCTGCCTGCCTGCCTGCCTGCCTGCCTGTCTGTCTGTCTGTCTGTCTGTCTGTCTGCTTGTCTGTCTGTCTGCCTGTCTAGCCTCCATAATGACGTCAGTAACAATAACTAGAGCTCAGAATCAGCCCGTATGCTGATGACATGTTTTAATGTTTTAATAACAGAACACAAATTCTAACTGTGAAAATCAGCGAAACATGAATGCAGCCACGTGTTGTGTGAATAACAGTTGATGAGTCGGCTCAATGACATAAACAGCAGGTGGCGCCAAATTCTCCAGTCAGAAAACCACTGGACAGATATACACAGACACCATATTGGACCGGCTGGCCTGTAAACACATCGTGTAAACTGGGAGCTCTGGCTCTTTTGCATAAAAAGCACTTCAGCATTTATATCCCTCATTTCACTGAGCTGATTTGACCTTTGATCTGCTGTAGCGCCACCTACAGGACAGACTGAACGTTTTCTGGGCTCAAAGCTAATTGGCTCACCGTCTCCAGCGACCTCCTTAATGTGGGCGGCGTCCGTCTTCATGGAGGCGTGGCTTTTAGTGGAAGACAGGCGCTTGTGATTGGCACTGTGTTGACGATGATGATGGTGATGGTGAGGAAGGCTGCAGCTGTGTCTGGTACAGGTGGACGACCGAGGAGGAGGAGGAGGAGGAGGAGGAGGAGGAGAGGTGAGTGGGGAAGATGAAGGACTACAGGCGGGAGTAGGAGAAACTGATGAGCTGTCCACTCCTGGAACAGAGAGATGACATTACAGATGACATCATCAGACTGAGACAGGCCAGGCTCAGGTATGTTTTACCTCAGGTGTTCACCAGGTACCTTTGTGTTTCCGGAGGGCGGAGGCTGGCTGGGTAGGCAGGAGGCGAGAGACGTCATTGGTGTCATCACCGCTGTCACCATCCTCTGACCTATCAGAGTGAGGGGGCGGGGCCTCATCTGCAGGGTAAGTATTCAAATGTCAGAAAGATGTAGCCATCGTGGAATCAACACATTATGACGAGCAGGTACAGGTGATGTTACAGGTGACAGATGATGTCATTGGAAGACATTTCTGTGGTGTGTGAGTGACTGGTAGGTAATAAAAGTGTTGGAACTGGTCCAGTAGATCACCTCAGCCAGCAGCCACCAAACGGGCTGCAATGGCTGCAACGTGATCCTTTGGGACAACTGCACCTGATCACAGTAGGTCCACTAAAAGAGCTTGTTTGATCCACTGACAGGCTCAGAGTGTTATTCTAAGTGTGTGACAGCATCATGGAAAGGATCCCTACAGAGAGAGACCTGGAAGATCCTTTTGGTTTAACCACAAACAGCCGTTATATCGCTCTCTGCACACACACCAGACTACATTCACTAAAAGAGGGGTTTTAGCTCTCTGCATGTTTACACTAAAACATATTGTGACTTTGGCGTTTTAAAGGGTTAAATCTGAGGCAGCAGCAGAGCAGCAGCTCTAAAATCCCTGTTTTAGTGAATGTAGTCTGGTGTGTGCAGAGAGCTAAAATCCCTGTTTTAGTGAATGTAGTCTGGTGTGTGTGCAGAGAGCTAAAATCCTTTTTTTAGTGAATGTAGTCTGGTGTGTGCAGAGAGCTTAAATCCTTGTTTTAGTGAATGTAGTCTGGTGTGTGTGCAGAGAGCTTAAATCCTTGTTTTAGTGAATGTAGTCTGGTGTGTGTGCAGAGAGCTATATAACGGCTGTTACTCCCCATGTTATCGTTTAATGAAGCATCTTTCCTGAACTCTGACCAGAGCGTATCTGTGCCTGAACGTAACCGTGGCGACAGTCCTACTTCTCCTTGTTGATGCAGCTCAGGGGAAACAGGAAGTGGTCTCCCAGCATCCTGCCCGGGTCCTGACAGGATGTGAATCCAGATGTGGAGACCAGCTGTGATGTCAGATGGTTTTTACTGCACCAAGGTGATGTCACACAAACCCTCTGATGATGATGGTGATGATGGTGACCGCACGCCGCGGCCATCTCTCTTACCTGTGCTGAGATGTGGGAGCGTCCCATTGGCTGTCGGTTGTCTGGAGACGCACTCTGATTGGACTGTGTTTTTATTGGCTCTGCTCTCGGTGATGTCAGAGCCGCTGGCGTGTGATGTCACACCCTCTGATGTCACATCCATCCTGCTGATGTAATGAGGGTGACTGTAATTAAGACAGTTCATATAGATTGTTCAGTGACTAGTACTACCAGCACAGTACTAGTACTACTAACACAGTACTAGTACTACCAGCACAGTACTAGTACTACTAACACAGTACTAGTACTACCAGCACAGTACTAGTAGTACCGACACAGTACTAGTACTACTAACACACTACTAGTACTACCAGCACAGTACTAGTACTACTAACACAGTACTAGTACTACCAGCACAGTACTAGTAGTACCGACACAGTACTAGTACTACTAACACACTACTAGTACTACCAGCACAGTACTAGTACTACTAACACAGTACTAGTACTACCAGCACAGTACTAGTAGTACCGACACAGTACTAGTAGTACCGACACAGTACTAGTACTACCAACACACTACTAGTACTACCAGCACAGTACTAGTACTACCCACACAGTGCTGGTACTACCAACACACCACTAGTACTACCAGCACAGTACTGGTACTACCCACACAGTGCTGGTACTACCAACACACCACTAGTACTACCAGCACAGTACTGGTACTACCAGCACAGTACTAGTACTACCAACACAGTACTAGTACTACCGACACACTACTGGTACTACCAGCACAGTACTAGTACTACCAGCACAGTACTAGTACTACCGACACACTACTGGTACTACCAACACACTACTAGTACTACCAGCACAGTACTAGTACTACCGACACAGTGCTGGTACTACCAACACACTACTAGTACTACCAGCACAGTACTGGTAGTACCGACACAGTGCTGGTACTACCAACACACCACTAGTACTACCAGCACAGTACTGGTAGTACCGACACAGTGCTGGTACTACCAACACACCACTAGTACTACCAGCACAGTACTGGTACTACCAACACACTACTAGTACTACCAGCACAGTACTAGTAGTACCGACACAGTACTGGTACTACCAACACACTACTAGTACTACCAGCACAGTACTAGTACTACTAACACAGTGCTAGTACTACCAACACAGTACTAGTACTACCAACACACTACTAGTACTACCAACACAGTACTGTGTTGGTAGTACTAGTACTACTAACAAACAAACTAACAGAATCATTTTATTCAGTAAAACATCAGAAACCAGAAAAAAAGAAGTTTCCAACCTACAGCCTGAAGAACTTTATTCCTTTATTCCTCTGTTCCTTTATTCTTCTGTTCCTTTATTCTTGTTCCTTTATTCCTCTGTTCCTTTATTCTTGTTCTTTTATTCCTCTGTTCCTTTATTCTTGTTCCTTTATTCCTCTGTTCCTTTATTCTTCTGTTCCTTTATTCTTGTTCTTTTATTCCTCTGTTCCTTTATTCCTCTGTTCCTTTATTCTTGTTCTTTTATTCCTCTGTTCCTTTATTCTTGTTCCTTTATTCCTCTGTTCCTTTATTCTTGTTCCTTTATTCTTCTGTTCCTTTATTCTTGTTCTTTTATTCCTCTGTTCCTTTATTCCTCTGTTCCTTTATTCTTGTTCTTTTATTCCTCTGTTCCTTTATTCTTGTTCCTTTATTCCTCTGTTCCTTTATTCTTCTGTTCTTTTATTCCTCTGTTCTTCCTTTCTTCTCTCGTTTTTGGTTCTTTTCTTTTTTTTGGTTTGTTAAATAGTTTGCCGTCGGAGCGCGCGCATGCGTATTGTCCGCCTCCTCCACTTTAGCACACACTGTCTGCCTGCCTGCCTGTCTGTCTGTCTGCCTGCCTGCCTGTCTGTCTATTCAGTGTTTCAGTGCTGCCACCTGCTGGACTCACACAGAACTGCAGCCACAAAATACACTGATGTACTGCTGAGACCAGGACCAGGACCAGGACCAGGACCAGGACCAGGACCAGGACCAGGACCAGGACCAGGACCAGGACCAGGCGACTGTTGCAGCTGACATTAGGTGAGAGGCGGGGTCACCCTGGACTGATCAGCCAATCAGACAGACGACCACTTGTGTGTGTGGACTGTGGGAGGAACCCGGAGAACCAGAGAGAACCCACACAAGCAAGAGAACGACAGAGAACCCACACAAGCAGGAGAACCACAGAGAACCCACACAAGCAGGAGAACCACAGAGAACCCACACAAGCAGGAGAACCACAGAGAACCCACACAAGCAGGAGAACCACCGAGAACCCACACAAGCAAGAGAACCACAGAGAACCCACACAAGCAGGAGAACCACAGAGAACCCACACAAGCAAGAGAACCACAGAGAACCCACACAAGCAGGAGAACCACAGAGAACCCACACAAGCAGGAGAACCACAGAGAACCCACACACACTCCAGACCTTTGGCTTCTTCTTCTACTTCCTGTACAGGTGTAGTTTCTCTCCGCCCTGCAGGTGTCGCTGCGGCTCTCTACCAGCTTTATTGCACAGACGAAGAAGAGGAGGGAGAAGGAGGAGGAGGAGGAGGAGGAGGAGAAGAAGAAGAAGACGGAGCGGTAACAAAGAGACGTGCAGATTTTCTGGAAGATGGAAAATGAGTGAAAAGAAAACGGAGCTCTGGTGAAGATTTAACCGGCGGACTGGTTCTTCTTCTGCGTGGGAATCAGCTGCAGTGAGGTGATGGTGAGTGTTGGTGTCCACAGACAGACGGGCAGACAGGCAGACAGACAGACAGATGTCAGACTGATGGAGAAGATAACGTGCAGCGTTCCTGACAGCACATGAGCTAATATAGGTGGAAAAGTGAGCGGAGTTTGGTTTGATGGACGCAGGCAGACCACCGTGTGCATCACATCTGGTCCGGGTTTAACAAGTTCACTGGGTTCACTGTAGACCTGGTCTGAAGTGGTCTGGATAGAAATAAAGAAACACTGTGAAATAGCCCTTTTTCTTTATTCCTGAGCAGAATAAAGGTGTGGATCTGGTTCTGGATCTGGGTTTTAACGTCCTCGTGGTCATCAGGTGACCAGTCCAAACTAAGATCCTGAACCTGGTCTGATGTGATCAGGATGGAAAAAACTGTGAAATGTTCCTTTTTTGGGTTTACAAGTAGAATAAAGGTTCACAAGTTTGAATGACATCATAATGGTAATGATAGTCAGACAGACAGACAGACAGACAGACAGACAGACAGACAGTATCTGTAGATGTGAGGGGTGTAGTAATGTAGCACTGTAGTACTGTAGTAATGTAGCACTGTAGTACTGTAGTAATGTAGTACTGTAGCACTGTAGTACTGTAGCACTGTAGTAATGTAGTACTGTAGCACTGTAGTAATGTAGTAATGTAGTAATGTAGCACTGTAGTACTGTAGTAATGTAGTACTGCAGTAATGTAGCACTGTAGTACTGTAGTAATGTAGCACCGTAGTACTGTAGTACTGTAGCACTGTGGTACTGTAGTAATGTAGTACTGCAGTAATGTAGCACTGTAGTACTGTAGCAATGTAGTACTGTAGTAATGTAGCACTGTAGTTATGTAGTACTGTAGTAATGTAGTACTGTAGTACTGTAGTAATGTAGCACTGTAGTAATGTAGTAATGTAGTACTGTAGTAATGTAGCACTGTAGTAATGCAGTAATGTAGTAATGTAGCACTGTAGTAATGTAGCACTGTAGCACTGTAGTACTGTAGCACTGTAGTAATGTAGCACTGTAGTACTGTAGTAATGTAGTAATGTAGCACTGTAGTACTGTAGCACTGTAGTACTGTAGTACTGTAGCAATGTAGTACTGTAGTACTGTGGTAATGTAGCACTGTAGTACTGTAGCACTGTAGTAATGTAGCACTGTAGTACTGTAGTAATGTAGCACTGTAGTACTGTAGCACTGTAGTAATGTAGCACTGTAGTACTGTAGTACTGTGGCAATGTGGTAATGTAGTAATGTAGTACTGTAGTACTGTAGCAATGTGGTAATGTAGTAATGTAGTACTGTAGTACTGTAGTAATGTAGCACTGTAGTACTGTAGTAATGTAGTAATGTAGCACTGTAGTACTGTAGTACTGTAGCACTGTAGTAATGTAGCACTGTAGTACTGTAGTAATGTAGTAATGTAGCACTGTAGTAATGTAGCACTGTAGCACTGTAGTACTGTAGCACTGTAGTAATGTAGCACTGTAGTACTGTAGTAATGTAGTAATGTAGCACTGTAGTACTGTAGCACTGTAGTACTGTAGTACTGTAGCAATGTAGTACTGTAGTACTGTGGTAATGTAGCACTGTAGTAATGTAGCACTGTAGTACTGTAGTAATGTAGCACTGTAGTACTGTAGCACTGTAGTAATGTAGCACTGTAGTACTGTAGTACTGTGGCAATGTGGTAATGTAGTAATGTAGTACTGTAGTACTGTAGCAATGTGGTAATGTAGTAATGTAGTACTGTAGTACTGTAGTAATGTAGCACTGTAGTACTGTAGTAATGTAGTAATGTAGCACTGTAGTACTGTAGTAATGTAGCACTTTAGTACTGCAGTGATGTAGCACTGTAGTAATGTAGTAATATAGTACTGTAGTACTGTAGTAATGTAGCACTGTAGTACTGTAGTACTGTGGTAATGTAGCACTGTAGCACTGTAGCACTGTAGTACTGTAGCACTGTAGTAATGTAGCACTGTAGTAATGTAGCACTGTAGTACTGTAGTAATGTAGTAATGTAGCACTGTAGTACTGTAGTAATGTAGTAATGTAGCACTGTAGTACTGTAGTACTGTAGTAATGTAGTACTGTAGCAATATAGTACTGTAGTAATGTAGCACTGTAGTTATGTAGTACTGTAGTACTGTAGTAATGTAGCACTGTAGCACTGTAGCACTGTAGTAATGTAGCACTGTAGTACTGTAGTAATGTAGTAATGTAGCACTGTAGTACTGTAGTAATGTAGCACTGTAGTACTGTAGTATTGTAGCACTGTAGTAATGTAGCACTGTAGTACTGTAGTAATGTAGTAATGTAGCACTGTAGTACTGTAGTAATGTAGCACTTTAGTACTGTAGTAATGTAGCACTGTAGTACTGTAGTAATGTAGCACTGTAGTACTGTTGTACTGTAGTAATGTAGCACTGTAGTACTGTAGTAATGTAGCACTGTAGCACTGTAGTAATGTAGCACTGTAGTACTGTAGTAATGTAGCACTGTAGTACTGTAGTACTGTAGTAATGTAGTAATGTAGTACTTATAGTACTTCTACTTATATAATAATAATAAAACACTTCATTTCTACTTCTGCAGCTCAGATCAATGACAGCATCAGTCCAGGTTCAGTCCATGTCAGTGTGGTCCAGCTCTGATCAGACCAGGCACAGTGGACTTTGGTCCTGGTGCTGAAACGTTTTCGGTGTGGACCTGGTCCCACCCGGTCTGACGTGGTCCCACCCGGTCTGATGTGTTTCTGTGTTTGTTGTGGTTGTTTGTGTGTCAGTCTGAGGAGGCTGCAGGAGCAGAGCGAGGTGGGGAGGAGGAGGAAGATGGAAGAAGAGGAGGTGAAGAGGGAGGTGAAGAGAGCAGAGCGGTTGCTATGGAAACCCGCAGCGGTCCGGTGTACTGTATCTGCAGGAGACCTGACATCAACTGTTTCATGATGTAATCAAAGCATGAACTGCCGACAGACAACAGATTCAACAGGCAGACACAAGAGTCCACACTAACCTGTCTGTCTGTCTGCCTGTCTGTCTGTCAGAGGGTGTGACAGCTGTACCGAGTGGTTTCATGGAAGCTGTGTTGGAGTGTCAGAAAAAGCCGCTAAAGCCATCAGAGTGTGGTTCTGTCCGTCCTGCAGAGGTCAGTGACTGAATCTGTACTCATGTCTGAAGTGCTGTTAAAGGAGAACTTTACCTCACAGAACACAGGAACCCTTTAGAACCACAAAGTCACACAATAACACAACCATGGAGGAGGCAGCAGCAGAGCAGCAGCTCCTGTGTCCTGTGAGCTAAAATCCCTATTTTAGTGAATGTAGTCTGGTGTGTGTGCAGAGAGCGATAGAACATTATAAACCCTTCAGTAAAAGCTTAATGATGCCTGTTAGAAGGTTAGCTCTATGCTAGTTCTATGTTAGCTGTATAATTGCTCTATGCTAGCTCTATGTTAGCTGTATAATTGCTCTATGCTAGCTCTATGTTAGCTGTATAATTGCTCTATGCTAGCTCTATGTTAGCTCTTAGCTGTGTGTCATCTGTTAGTTGTTAGCTGTACGTTGTGCCCCTTGTAGACAAAGACTCATCTCTGGAGATTAAATACCGTCAGAAGAAGGCGAAGGAGAAAGAGTCGGAGCAACAGGGCGACGACAAACCTGATGGAGACGGAAGCTCCACCCCCCAGCCTAAGACTGACAGGAGGCGGGGCTCACAGGTAGCTGATAGCTGGGTATTAGCTGTTAGCTGTATGTTAGCTGTGTGTTAGCTGTTACCTTCCCATGTGTTAGCTTTGTGAAAAGTTTATATCTGAAACATTTGTCACAGCACTTACTCTTCCTCAGATACTGTGTCCCTGTTTGTCTTCACTATTTTGTACGATACTTCAGTCTGCAGTCTCTGTTCCAGATTAAGCGTTCGGCCCGGATGTGCGGGGAGTGCGACGCCTGTCTGAGGACGGAAGACTGTGCTCAGTGTGACTTCTGTAAAGACATGAAGAAGTTTGGAGGTCCGAACAAAATCCGACAGAAGTGTCGACTGAGGCAGTGTGAGGTCCGAGCCCGGGTGAGTCCGAGCACGACGACAGGCCTCGTATAAATATATCACATATCAGGTGTGTTTGACACAACACGTCAGCCGACATGTTAGCTGTTAGCTTTATGTATGCTATTAGCTGTATGTTAGCTGTTAGCTTTATGGTTGCTGTGTGTTAGCTGTGTGTTAGCTGTTAGCTTTATGTTTGCTGTGTGTTAGCTGTTAGCTGTGTGTTAGCTGGTAGCTTTATGTTTGCTGTGTGTTAGCTGTTAGCTTTATGTATGCTGTTAGCTGTATGTTTGCTGTGTGTTAGCTGTTAGCTTTATGTATGCTGTTAGCTGTATGTTAGCTGTTAGCTTTATGGTTGCTGTGTGTTAGCTGTTAGCTTTATGGTTGCTGTGTGTTAGCTGTTAGCTGTGTGTTAGCTGGTAGCTTTATGTTTGCTGCAGGCCTTTTGAGGGTGAGGATGATGATGATGATGATGATGATGATGATGATGTTGGTCTCTGAGCAGAAGATGCTTCGTGTCAAAGACGAGGAGATGAGTCGGAGCGGCGTCAGGGGGCGGGGCCTCTCAAGGAGAGGGGCGGGGCATCAGACTGAAGAGGAAGAGGAGGAGGAGGAAGAGGAGGAGGAGGTGTTCAGTGAGAGCGAGCTGGAGCTGTATGAGCAGTACAAAGCTGCCGGATTCAGAGACCTGGTCAGTATGAGGGTCTGTGTCTGACCAATCAGCCGTCAGAACAGCCATTTCCTGTCGTGTGATGAGTTTTCCTGTTGCAGGTGTGGCATAGCGAGGATGAGGACGCCCGGTCAGACTCCCTGAGGAAGAAGGCGGTGAAGGTGAAACACGTCAAGAGACGAGAGAAGAAGACAGAGAAGAAGGTGAGTACGGTTTCAGCTGATGATGTCATGGATGATGTCAGAGATGATGTCACTAACCGCCTGTCCCCCACAGAAGTCCGTGTCGGCTCCGCGGGAGGAGACGAAGCCTCGCCGCCACAAAGCCAAGCAGCGCCACAGGGAGCGCGTGCGGCACAGTGAGCGAGGCAGCGAGGGCGGGGCCAAAGAGGTGGGCGGGGCCCTGAGACAGTGTCTGGGGCCGGGATGTGTACAACCGGCCAGGACCAGCTCCAAGTACTGCTCCGAGGACTGCGGCATGAAGCTCGCCGCCAAGTGAGTCTGAGCACACGGTCCAGGAACCTGTGGGAGGGGCCACACCTGGCGGACTCACGTCTGTGTGTGTGTGTGTGTCCTCAGTCGGATCTATGAGATCCTCCCTCAGAGGATCCAGCAGTGGCAACAGAGCCCGTGCGTTGCTGAGGAGATGGGGCGGAGACAGCTGGAGCGAATCAGGAAGGAGCAGCAGGCGGCCAGACTCCGCCTCACGCTGATGGAGAAACGCTTCCACGAGCTCGAAGGCATCATCGCCAACGCCAAGCAGCAGCAAGTCCAACAGCACGAGGAGGTACGAGGCGGCGCGGCTGGTGGGGGGGGGGTCGAGTCTTGACTGATCTGATCTGTCTCTCTCTCTGTCTGCCTCCAGGTGACTGAGGGAGACGGTGATGACACCGACCTTCAGATCTTCTGTGTGTCCTGCAGTCATCCCGTCAACCCGAAGGTGGCGCTGAGACACATGGAGCGATGCTACGCTAAGGTTGGTTCACAGACCCCAGATGTGTTCAGGTGTGTCTCCAGGTGTGTTTGCTCCGCAGGAGACACTGACACAGGAGCTGCCGGTCTGCTGCTGCCTGGATCGGTTCAGTGACTTTGGTGTTTGAAAGGATCCAAACTAATCCTTTAAACACAAAATGTAATGTCTACAAGTTAAAACAGCTGTTTCTGCTGATGTAACGGCTGATTCTCCCCAGACTTCATAGTCAAACCAGAAGTTTGACCTCGTAGAACTCAAGACTTGTTCTGCTCTGGTGATTTAAAGAGTTTGGATCCAACACAATAGCTCAAACTAAGTGATGGAGGCAGCAGCTCCTGTTTGCTAGCCAGTTAGCCATGAGCAATATGTTAATCACTTTCTAGCTAGCGGGCTAACTGCTAACATCAGTGTAGCAAATTAGCCCTGATTAAAATCTATTTCTATCAAAAGAAAGAAGCGACAGTGATGTTGGTGAACCTGCCAGCCAGGTGCTGTCTGGCTGTGCACACCTGGTCCGCTTCATGTCTCATGTTTTATTCTGATCAGCTGTCAGCGACACGTTAGTTAGGTTTAGGTCAGATCAGTCAGACACAAAGACAAGAGGCAAGAACATGAAACACTAAACATCTTTTGAAACACACACCTGAGTGGAAACAGCACCTGAATAAACTAACCACAACTGTCTCTCTCTCTGCCTGTCTGTCTGTATTCAACAGTATGAGAGTCAGACATCGTTCGGTTCCATGTACCCAACACGAATAGAGGGGTAAGAACACCTGTCTGTCTGTCTCTCTATCTGTCTGTCTCTCTGTCTGTCTGTCTCTCTGATCCTGTCTGCCTCTCCTGTCTTTCAGAGCGACCCGGTTGTTCTGTGATGTTTACAACCCTCAGAGTAAAACATATTGTAAGAGACTACAGGTCCTCTGTCCAGAACACTCCAGAGACCCTAAGGTACATCTGACCCTACGGAGACCTCTGATTGGTCGGTATCAGTCTATAAAGAAGCGTCCTCTGATTGGTCGGTATCAGTCTGTGTAAAGAAGCGTCCTCTGATTGGTCGGTATCAGTCTATAAAGAAGCGTCCTCTGATTGGTCGGTATCAGTCTATAAAGAAGCGTCCTCTGATTGGTCGGTATTAGTCTATAAAGAAGCGTCCTCTGATTGGTCGGTATCAGTCTGTGTAAAGAAGCGTCCTCTGATTGGTCGGTATCAGTCTATAAAGAAGCGTCCTCTGATTGGTCGGTATCAGTCTGTGTAAAGAAGCGTCCTCTGATTGGTCGGTATCAGTCTGTAAAGAAGCGTCCTCTGATTGGTCGGTATCAGTCTGTATAAAGAAGCGTCCTCTGATTGGTCGGTATCAGTCTGTAAAGAAGCGTCCTCTGATTGGTCGGTATCAGTCTATAAAGAAGCGTCCTCTGATTGGTCGGTATCAGTCTATAAAGAAGCGTCCTCTGATTGGTCGGTATCAGTCTATAAAGAAGCGTCCTCTGATTGGTCGGTATCAGTCTGTAAAGAAGCGTCCTCTGATTGGTCGGTATCAGTCTATAAAGAAGCGTCCTCTGATTGGTCGGTATCAGTCTATAAAGAAGCGTCCTCTGATTGGTCGGTATCAGTCTATAAAGAAGCGTCCTCTGATTGGTCGGTATCAGTCTATAAAGAAGCGTCCTCTGATTGGTCGGTATCAGTCTGTAAAGAAGCGTCCTCTGATTGGTCGGTATCAGTCTGTATAAAGAAGCGTCCTCTGATTGGTCGGTATCAGTCTGTAAAGAAGCGTCCTCTGATTGGTCGGTATCAGTCTGTATAAAGAAGCGTCCTCTGATTGGTCGGTATCAGTCTGTAAAGAAGCGTCCTCTGATTGGTCGGTATCAGTCTGTAAAGAAGCGTCCTCTGATTGGTCGGTATCAGTCTGTGTAAAGAAGCGTCCTCTGATTGGTCGGTATCAGTCTGTGTGAAGAAGCGTCCTCTGATTGGTCGGTATCAGTCTGTGTGAAGAAGCGTCCTCTGATTGGTCGGTATCAGTCTGTATAAAGAAACGTCCTCTGATTGGTCGGTATCAGTCTGTATAAAGAAGCGCCCTCTGATTGGTCGGTATCAGTCTGTATAAAGAAGCGTCCTCTGATTGGTCGGTATCAGTCTGTATAAAGAAGCGTCCTCTGATTGGTCGGTATCAGTCTATAAAGAAGCGTCCTCTGATTGGTCGGTATCAGTCTGTATAAAGAAGCGTCCTCTGATTGGTCGGTATCAGTCTGTGTAAAGAAGCGTCCTCTGATTGGTCGGTATCAGTCTGTATAAAGAAGCGTCCTCTGATTGGTCGGTATCAGTCTATAAAGAAGCGTCCTCTGATTGGTCGGTATCAGTCTGTGTAAAGAAGCGTCCTCTGATTGGTCGGTATCAGTCTATAAAGAAGCGTCCTCTGATTGGTCGGTATCAGTCTATAAAGAAGCGTCCTCTGATTGGTTGGTATCAGTCTATAAAGAAGCGTCCTCTGATTGGTCGGTATCAGTCTGTATAAAGAAGCGTCCTCTGATTGGTCGGTATCAGTCTATAAAGAAGCGTCCTCTGATTGGTCGGTATCAGTCTGTATAAAGAAGCGTCCTCTGATTGGTCGGTATCAGTCTGTATAAAGAAGCGTCCTCTGATTGGTCGGTATCAGTCTGTATAAAGAAGCGTCCTCTGATTGGTCGGTATCAGTCTGTATAAAGAAGCGTCCTCTGATTGGTCGGTATCAGTCTATAAAGAAGCGTCCTCTGATTGGTCGGTATCAGTCTGTATAAAGAAGCGTCCTCTGATTGGTCGGTATCAGTCTGTGTAAAGAAGCGTCCTCTGATTGGTCGGTATCAGTCTGTGTAAAGAAGCGTCCTCTGATTGGTCGGTATCAGTCTGTAAAGAAGCGTCCTCTGATTGGTCGGTATCAGTCTGTAAAGAAGCGTCCTCTGATTGGTCGGTATCAGTCTGTATAAAGAAGCGTCCTCTGATTGGTCGGTATCAGTCTGTATAAAGAAGCGTCCTCTGATTGGTCGGTATCAGTCTGTATAAAGAAGCGTCCTCTGATTGGTCGGTATCAGTCTGTGTAAAGAAGCGTCCTCTGATTGGTCGGTATCAGTCTATAAAGAAGCGTCCTCTGATTGGTCGGTATCAGTCTGTATAAAGAAGCGTCCTCTGATTGGTCGGTATCAGTCTGTGTAAAGAAGCGTCCTCTGATTGGTCGGTATCAGTCTATAAAGAAGCGTCCTCTGATTGGTCGGTATCAGTCTGTATAAAGAAGCGTCCTCTGATTGGTCGGTATCAGTCTGTATAAAGAAGTGTCGGTGTCCAACATTTACAAAGACATGCACACACACACACAGACGAGCTCCTGAACATGTCTGAGCAGAGAACTCCTCATAACACCCTTGTCCCCTCACCTGTGTCCCCCCCTCACCTGTGTGCCCCCCCTCACCTGTGTCCCCCCCTCACCTGTGTGCCCCCCCAGGTGCCAGCAGACGAGGTGTGCGGCTGTCCTCTGGTCAGAGACGTGTTTGAGCCAACAGGAGAATTCTGTCGGGTCTCTAAGAGGAAGTGCAACAAGCATTACTGCTGGGAGAAGCTCCGCCGCGCCGAGGTCGACCTGGAGAGAGTCCGCGTGGTAACTTTATCAACACCACGCACCTTTAACGGGAAACTTTATCAACACCACAGTCCATGAATGACACAGGAGTCCAGGAAGTAATCCTTTACCTGCCTGTCTCTCTCTCTCTCTCCCGACCTGTCTGTCCCTGCCTGCCTGTCTCTCTGTCCCTACCTGTCTGTCTCTACCTGCCCGTCTGTCTCTCCTTCCCTATCTGTCCCTACCTGCCTGTCTCTCTCTCTCTCACTCCCTGTCTGTCCCTACCTGCCTGTCTCTCTCCCTCCCTGGCTGTCTGTCTCTACCTTCCTGTCTCTCTCTCTCTCTCCCTCCCTGTCTGTCTCTACCTGCCTGTCTCTCTCTCTCTCTCTCTCCCTCCCTGTCTGTCTGTCTCTACCTGCCTGTCTCTCTCTCTCTCTCCCTCCCTGTCTGTCTCTACCTGCCTGTCTCTCTCTCTCTCTCCCTCCCTGTCTGTCTCTACCTGCCTGTCTCTCTCTCTCTCTCCCTCCCTGTCTGTCTCTACCTGCCTGTCTCTCTCTCTCTCTCCCTCCCTGTCTGTCTCTACCTGCCTGTCTCTCTCTCTCTCTCCCTCCCTGTCTGTCCCTACCTGCCTGTCTCTCTCTCAGTGGTATAAGCTGGACGAGCTCTTTGAGCAGGAGAGGAATCTGAGGACAGCAATGACGAATCGAGCCGGTTTATTGGCTCTGATGCTTCACCAGACCATCCAGCACGACCCAATCACAACGGACCTCCGCTCTGCCAAGGACAGGTAGACAGATAGACAGAGAGATAGACAGACAGACCAACAGAGTGCATTATGGGAAACGGAGGCAGCAAACCTTATATACAGGTGTGTGTGTGTGTACACACCTGTGTGAACACACACTACCTACAATATGTTTACAGTATATAATATATAGTGTATTTACAGTACATATACTGTAAATACACTATAGATACTATACAGTATATATTGTACAGTGTATATATACTGTATATATACATTATATATTATACAGTATATATACAGTCTATATATTATACAATATATATTATGATATATACACAGTCTTTATCTGTATGTACCTCCAGGCTCACATCAAACATCAGACAGGAACTTGATGAGAAGGGATCTCATAATTATGAGATAGTTATGTCATAAGTATGATAAATGGTTTTCTTGTTATCATGCAATTTAAATATTTAGTAATTATGGGAAAATCATCTGTAATTATGAGGTCATTTCCTGTAAGTATGAAATAGTTGAGTTGTAATATAAGAAATGAAGGAGTTTAGTAATGAAGACACAAAGACGTAGTTGTGAGATAAATATGTTGTAATTATGAGTTACGTGGACGCAGAGGAGACGGTTTTACCGTTTTAACGATGAGAGCCTGAAGAGTCAGTGCTTACAGGAGCTCTGAAGAACCAGCAACCTTTAACATCTCGTCCTCTTGGTCTGTTTTCATTTCCTGAGTACTACACTACCCATAATCCCATGGGGACGCAGCGCTGAAACACTACAGGCCAGAAACCACTAAGGGGAAGGTGTTCTGTGAGGCGAATCAGTTTCAGATTTCTTCTAAAGCATCACATGAATAAATCCAGACCGACGTGTTTCATTTACATCACGTTTAAACGTCTCGGACATCTCAGTATTATTACATCAGAACATCATGAAGCAACACGAAGAACACAAAGAATGAAACAAGAGCGAAGAAAAGTAAAATCAGAGTCTGCTCTGGTTCACCTCTTTTATTTTGAAGGGACAGTAATAATAAAGAGCTCATTTGGGACATTTATTGAATTATTCAACATGTTGGTATAAAAACTGAATTTATTCATGAGATTATTGAACACTCAAAGACACCAGTCGACATGCAGCTCTAACAATCACAGGCATGTTTTTATTTTTTGGTACTTCCTGTATTTTAACCCGGATGTTGTTCTTTTATGATGGTTTTCTCCTACACATGTTTTTATATTTTGTATTATTTGCTGTTTCATTAAAAACAGACAGTGTTTTATTACCTCTGCTGCTTTTTTATTCATCATTTTAAAGATTTTGTGTCAGAAAACAATGAAACGATGACAAAAAGGTTTCTGACATGATTCTATTTTTGTTTCAAGTGTTGAGGATTAAATTTAAAATATCAGCATGAGGACGCCACCGTCACTCTTACACTATTTTTCTTATAACAGGTGGTGGTGACATGCAGAGTCCACATGTTCTGGTCTGCAATTATATAGCATTTATTTTACATAATGATAAAAAATAAAAAGAAATGAGGAGGTTTTTATTGTCGGGCTCCAGACAGTGATATAATCACAGAGTTTGGTCTAGACCTGCTCTTTATGTGAAGCGTCTTGAGATAACGCTGTTGTGAATTGGCGCTGTATAAATAAAGATTGATTGATTCATTCATTCATCATCGTTATTCCAAACGGGGCTTTTATTTTGGTAAAACATGTATACGCACAGTGAAACGTCATTGGGTGGCGTCGACCTCCTGCCCGGTGACGTCATATGTGTGCGACAGTGACGGCGTTCAGTTGGCGCTCAGAAACGGAAGAAGAGAAACAAGAAGCGGCGGAGAGTCTCTGCGTCAACCGGTAGGAACAAAGCACGGAGGGGCACACCGGGGGCCGCGTCAGGGGCCACGTCAGGGGCCACGTCAGGGGTTAGGGGCCGGGGTAACTGGGGATATTTCCGTGTGTAACACAGGTGTGTCCGCGTGCCGATTTGTCAAATGACGAAGTACAGAAAGAGTCCAGTGAGTTTTTCTGTCTCTTCAGTTTGTCTTCAGAGACATGAACGTGTTTGCTGACGCATGGAGTGAGTTTAAATCAGCCGATAGACTGACTGTCTGTAACACTGCGGAGTCTGTACCTTTAAGGAAGGTTTCTACCTCCGTCCAGCCAGTGTTCACCTGCGGCACACCTGCTCCCTCCATCATGTCTGTGGTTAAAGGCCACAGCACACACAAGTGTAGGTAACATGGGGACACTTCTCACCTGTCCATCACTACGAGCATGAACACACACACACACACACTATCACCTGTCCATCACTACGAGCATGAACACACACACACACACACACACACACACTATCACCTGTCCATCACTACGAGCATGAACACACACACACACACACTATCACCTGTCCATCACTACGAGCATGAACACACACACTATCACCTGTCCATCACTACGAGCATGAACACACACTTATCCGTCCCTGGTTCCGTCCCTGGTTCCGTCCCTGGTTCCGTCCCTGGGGATTATAGTCCAGACTAGTCGTAGTCCCGTCCAGCACACGTCTTGTTGTCTTGATGGCTGTTTCCAGTATGGAGATATTATGGGATGGCCACCTCTGATCTCTCCATGTGAGAACACACCATGGTATTGATCGGCGCACCACGAATACTGTGCAGAACATTAAACCTGGATGTTCTGCCTGAGGAACACGTGCAGAGCCTTTAAGGGCTCATTGGTAGAACCCAAAGAAGTGAGCAGCACCAAGACTAGAACGTGCTTCATTAAAGCTACTGACCAGGCTGCTTCACTGATTAGCCTGGTGTCGGTCTGTCGGTCTGTCGGTCTGTCTGTCTGTCTGTCTGTCTGTCTGTCTGTCGGTCCATAGACCCTGTTACTATATATATATATGTGTGTGTGTGTGTGTTCTCCTTCAGTCATGCCGTCTGGATCAGCGCCTCCAGGACTCCAACCAGCCAGAAGGTCTCCTCGTCTGTCCCCCCAGGTGAGCTAGCGAGGTGTGAGGAGGTTTGATACATGAACACGTTCTCCTGAAGGAGCAGGAGGAGGAGGAGGAGCAGGAGGAGGAGGAGGAGGAGGAGGAGGAGGAGGAGGAGGAGGAGGAGGAGGAGCAGCAGGAGGAGCAGGAGGAGGAGGAGGAGGAGGAGGAGGAGGAGGAGGAGGAGGAGCAGCAGGAGGAGCAGGAGGAGGAGGAGAGCTGTGAAAGTGTCTGAGCAGTGGTTCCAGGCTCTGCTGTTCTTCTTCTCCTGTTTTAAAAAGGATCATGTCTGTGTTTTCAGACCAGCAGCAGTAGAGGGAAGGAGGAGAGGAGAGGAGCAGGAGGAGGAGCAGGAGGAGGAGGAGGAGCAGGAGGAGGAGGAGGAGGAGGAGGAGCAGCAGGAGGAGGAGGAGGAGGAGGAGGAGGAGGAGCAGCAGGAGGAGGGAGTCTGCAGGAGGCGAAGAGGAGAGGAAAGATGCAGAGGAACAAAGAGGAAGAGGAGGAGCTGACCGGCAAGATGAAGACCCTGGTGAGACTGAAGCCACAGAGAGTTATACAGGCAGACAGACAGAGAGACAGACAGACAGACAGACACGCTGACAGACAGGCTGACAGACAGGCTGACAGACAGAGAGACTGACAGACAGACAGACACGCTGACAGACAGGCTGACAGACAGGCTGAGAGACAGAGAGACTGACAGACAGACAGAGAGACAGACAGACAGAGAGACTGACAGACAGACAGACAGACAGACAGACTGACAGACAGAGAGACTGACAGACAGACAGGCTGACAGACAGAGAGACTGACAGACAGACTGACAGACTGAGAGACAGAGAGACTGACAGACAGACAGAGAGACTGACAGACAGACAGAGAGACTGACAGACAGACAGAGAGACAGGCTGACAGACAGAGAGACAGGCTGACAGACAGAGAGACAGACAGACAGACAGACAGGCTGAGAGACAGAGAGACTGACAGACAGACAGACAGACAGGCTGACAGACAGACAGACAGACAGACAGGCTGAGAGACAGAGAGACTGAGAGACAGGCTGACAGACAGAGAGACTGACAGACAGACAGACAGACAGACAGGCTGACAGACAGACTGACAGACAGGCTGACAGACAGGCTGACAGACAGACTGAGAGACAGGCTGACAGACAGGCTGACAGACAGACTGAGAGACAGGCTGAGAGACAGGCTGACAGACAGACTGAGAGACAGGCTGACAGACAGACTGAGAGACAGGCTGACAGACAGACTGAGAGACAGGCTGACAGACAGGCTGACAGACAGACTGAGAGACAGACTGAGAGACAGGCTGACAGACAGACTGAGAGACAGACTGAGAGACAGGCTGACAGACAGGCTGAGAGACAGGCTGACAGACAGGCTGACAGACAGACTGAGAGACAGGCTGACAGACAGACTGAGAGACAGGCTGACAGACAGAGAGACAGGCTGAGAGACAGAGAGACAGGCTGACAGACAGAGAGACTGACAGACAGACAGAGAGACAGAGAGACTGACAGACAGACAGACAGAGAGACAGGCTGACAGACAGAGAGACAGGCAGACAGACAGACAGACAGGCTGACAGACAGGCAGACAGACAGGCTGACAGACAGAGAGACAGGCAGACAGACAGGCTGAGAGACAGAGAGACTGACAGACAGACAGACAGACAGACAGGCTGACAGACAGACAGACAGGCTGACAGACAGGCTGACAGGCTGACAGACTGACTGACAGACAGGCAGACAGACAGACAGGCTGACAGACAGGCAGGCTGACAGAGAGACAGGCTGACAGACAGCTGACTGTCTCTCTCTCCTCAGGACCTGTCTCCCCGGTCAGCAGCCTCTGGAACTGGTCTGGTTTACTGTGAGACCTTCACTGTCCACAAGAACCTGTGGGACTCCAGGTGAGGTCACCTGGTGACTCATCACTGACCATTCACTTCACTCATTGATCATGGTCATTATTGATTATCATGGTCATTATTGATTATCATGGTCATTATTGATTATCATGGTTGGAGATAATAAAAGCGTTCATGTCTTGTTGCTGATGTTCAGTCATCCAGAGAGTCCAGACAGAGTGACGACCATCATGGAGGAGCTGGAGACACAAGACCTTCTGTCTCACTGCGTCAGAGTGGAGGTCTGTCTGTCTGTCTGTCTGTCTGTCAGTGTTGTGTTAACGTCTAACCAACTGGGGTCAGTGTGTGTGTTCTTCTTCTCTGATCAGGGGTCAGTGTGTGTGTTCTTCTTCTCTGATCAGGGGTCAGTGTGTGTGTGTTCTTCTTCTCTGATCAGGGGTCAGTGTGTGTGTGTTCTTCTTCTCTGATCAGGGGTGTGTGTGTGTTCTTCTTCTCTGATCAGGGGTCAGTGTGTGTGTTCTTCTTCTCTGATCAGGGGTGTGTGTGTGTTCTTCTTCTCTGATCAGGGGTCAGTGTGTGTTCTTCTTCTCTGATCAGGGGTGTGTGTGTGTTCTTCTTCTCTGATCAGGGGTCAGTGTGTGTGTTCTTCTCTGATCAGGGGTCAGTGTGTGTTCTTCTTCTCTGATCAGGGGTCAGTGTGTGTTCTTCTTCTGTGATCAGGGGTCAGTGTGTGTTCTTCTTCTCTGATCAGGGGTCAGTGTGTGTGTTCTTCATCCCCAGCAGCTTCACCTCCCTGCTGTCAGTTAGCGTGTTAGCATTAGCCACAGGGGGTGCTGAGTGCTGCTGTGTTTGTGTTTCAGCCCAGAGACGCCACAGAAGAAGAGCTGCTGCTCGCCCACATGTGAGTCTCTAATGTTCTCTACTGTTCCTTACTGTTCTTCACCGTTCTTCACTGTTCCCTACCGTCCCCTACTGTCCCCTACTGTTCTCTACTGTTCTCTACTGTCCCCTACTGTTCTCTACTGTTCCTTACTGTTCTTCACCGTTCTTCACTGTCCCCTACTGTCCTCTACTGTTCTCTACTGTCCCCTACTGTTCCTTACTGTTCTTCACCGTTCTTCACTGTCCTCTACTGTCCTCTACTGTTCCCCAGTGTCCCCTACTGTTCTCTACTGTTCTCTACTGTCCTCTACTGTTTTCTACTGTTCCCTACAGTTCTCAACTGTCCCCTACTGTTCTCTACTGTTCCCTACTGTCCCCTACAGTTCTCTAATGTTCCCTACTGTCCTCTACTGTCCCCTACTGTTCCCTACAGTTCTCTACTGTCCCCTACTGTCCCCTACAGTTTTCTACTGTCCCCTACTGTCCACTACAGTTCTCTACTGTCCCCTACTGTTCTCTACTGTTCCTTACTGTTCTTCACCGTTCTTCATTGTCCCCTACTGTTCTCTACTGTCCCCTACTGTTCTCTACTGTTCCTTACTGTTCTTCACCGTCCCCTACTGTTCTCTACTGTCCCCTACTGTTCCTTACTGTTCTTCACGGTTCTTCACTGTCCCCTACTGTCCTCTACAGTTCTCTACTGTTCCCTACAGTTCTCTACTGTCCCCTACTGTTCTCTACTGTCCCCTACTGTTCCCTACTGTCCCCTACTGTCCCCTACAGTTCTCTACTGCCCCCTACTGTTCCCTACTATTCTCTACTGTCCCCTACTGTTCTCTACTGTTCTTCACCGTTCTTCACTGTCCCCTACTGTTCTCTACTGTCCCCTACTGTTCTCTACTTTTCCTTACTGTTCTTCACCGTTCTTCATTGTCCCCTACTGTCCTCTACTGTCCCCTACTGTTCTCTACTTTTCCTTACTGTTCTTCACCGTTCTTCATTGTCCCCTACTGTCCTCTACTGTTCCCTACTGTCCCCTACTGTCCCCTACTGTTCTCTACTGTCCCCTACAGTTCTCTACTGTTCCCTACTGTTCTCTAATGTTCCCTACTGTCCCCTACTGCCCCCTACTGTCCTCTACTGTCCCCTACAGTTCTCTACCGTCCTCTACTGTCCCCTACAGTTCTCTACTGTCCCCTACTGTTCTCTACTGTCCCCTACTGTTCCCTACTGTTCTCTACTGTCCCCTACAGTTCTCTACTGCCCCCTACTGTTCCCTACTATTCTCTACTGTCCCCTACTGTTCTCTACTGTTCTTCACTGTCCCCTACTGTTCTCTACTGTTCTCTACTGTCCCCTACTGTTCTCTACTTTTCCTTACTGTTCTTCACCGTTCTTCATTGTCCCCTACTGTCCCCTACTGTCCCCTACTGTCCCCTACTGTCCCCTACTGTTCCCTACTGTTCTCTACTGTCCCCTACTGTTCTCTACTGTCCCCTACTGTTCCCTACTGTTCTCTAATGTTCCCTACTGTCCCCTACAGTTCTCTACTGTCCCCTACTGTTCCCTACTGTTCTCTAATGTTCCCTACTGTCCCCTACTGCCCCCTACTGTCCTCTACTGTCCCCTACAGTTCTCTACTGTCCTCTACCGTCCTCTACTGTCCCCTACTGTCCCCTACTGTTCTCTAATGTCCCCTACAGTTCCCTACTGTCCCCTACTGTTCCCTACTGTCCCCTACTGTTCCCTACTGTTCTCTACTGTTCCCTACTGTCCCCTACAGTTCTCTACTGTTCTCTAATGTCCCCTACTGTTCCCTACTGTCCCCTACAGTTCTCAACTGTCCCCTACTGTTCTCTAATGTCCCCTACAGTCCCCTACTGTCCCCTACTGTTCCCTACTGTCCTCTACTGTCCCCTACAGTTCTCTACCGTCCCCTACCGTCCCCTACTGTTCCCTACTGTCCCCTACAGTTCTCTACTGTTCTCTACTGTCCCCTACTGTTCCCTACTGTCCCCTACTGTTCTCTACTCTCCCCTACTGTCCCCTACTGTTCTCTACTGTCCCCTACAGTTCTCAACTGTCCCCTACTGTTCTCTAATGTCCCCTACAGTTCCCTACTGTTCCCTACTGTTCTCAACTGTCCCCTACAGTTCTCAACTGTCCCCTACTGTTCTCTAATGTCCCCTACAGTTCCCTACTGTCCCCTACTGTTCCCTACTGTTCTCTACTGTTCCCTACTGTCCCCTACAGTTCTCTACTGTTCTCTACTGTCCCCTACAGTTCTCTACTTCCCCCTACTGTTCCCTACTGTTCTCTACTCTCCCCTACTGTTCTCTACTGTCCCCTACTGTTCCCTACTGTTCTCTAATGTTCCCTACTGTCCCCTACAGTTCTCAACTGTCCCCTACTGTTCCCTACTGTTCTCTAATGTTCCCTACTGTTCTCTACTGTCCCCTACTGTTCTCTACTGTTCCCTACTGTCCCCTACTGTTCCCTACTGTCCCCTACTGTCCCCTACAGTTCTCAACTGTCCCCTACTGTTCTCTAATGTCCCCTACAGTTCCCTACTGTCCCCTACAGTTCCCTACTGTTCTCTACTGTCCCCTACTGTTCTCTACTGTCCCCTACTGTTCCCTACTGTTCTCTAATGTTCCCTACTGTCCCCTACAGTGCTCAACTGTCCCCTACTGTTCTCTACTGTCCCCTACAGTTCCCTACTGTTCCTTATTGTCCCATACAGTTCTCAACTGTCCCCTACTGTTCTCTAATGTCCCCTACAGTTCCCTACTGTCCCCTACTGTTCCCTACTGTTCTCTAATGTTCCCTACTGTCCCCTACAGTGCTCAACTGTCCCCTACTGTTCTCTACTGTCCCCTACAGTTCCCTACTGTTCCTTATTGTCCCATACAGTTCTCAACTGTCCCCTACTGTTCTCTAATGTCCCCTACAGTTCCCTACTGTCCCCTACTGTTCTCTACTGTTCCCTACTGTTCCCTACTGTCCCCTACAGTTCTCTACTGTTCTCTACTGTCCCCTACAGTTCTCAA
>NC_092022.1:27276644-27329144 GCF_042242105.1 Pempheris klunzingeri | reverse complement strand
AGGGTCACATGATGCAGAAACACGTCGACATGGACATCTAGGATACAACACCTGGCCTTCAGAATAAAAGCCCAGAATGAAATCAAAACCGCTTTCAGGGTCTGATTGATGCTCTGCCCTGATTGGCCAATGATGGCTCTAATACTGAATATTGATCTGTGGCTTCATTCAGTGTGTCACATAGAACACCAAAGAACCCTCAGCAGCTTTTATTCTGAAGGTCAAACGTTCATGGCAGAATGAGGTATATCCGTGTGTGTGTGTCTGTCTTTCTCAGGGTGCTGATAGTGGACTGGGATGTCCATCATGGTCAGGGAATCCAGTACCTATTCCAGGAGGACCCCAGGTAACCCCCCCCCCCCCCCCCCCCCCCCCAATCAATAACAAACACACAAAGACAAAGTCTGACAAGTTACGTGTGTGTGTGTGTGTGTGTGTGTGTGTGTGTGTGTGTGTGTGTGTGTGTGTGTGTGTGTGTGTGTGTGTGTGTCAGTGTCCTTTACTTCAGTGTCCACAGGTATGAGGGGGGGTCTTTCTGGCCTCACCTGTCTGAGTCTGACAGTCAGTTTGTCGGCAGTGGACGAGCTGAAGGTAGAAACATAAACCTGCCCTGGAACCAGGTGAGTCCTGACACATCCCATAACACTGCATGTTGTCAGGTGCACACTGTTATGACCCGGCTCAAAAGGCCACAACAAAAAGGAGAGACACACAAAGGTGAAGGTGTATTTTATTAACTTAAACCGAATCCAAAGTAACGCCAAATTAGGATGGAGTTATGAAAGTAAGTAGAATCAGTAGTGTGGGTGTGATGAATGTGTGGATCATGTCTGCGTGAGTGTTGTAAATGCATGCCAAATCACAAAAGAGAAAACTGGAACACTATGGCCGAGCCCGTTGCGTGTTTTACCTGCGAAGGTGAGCAGAGAGAGTGGTTAGGAGGTGGCTAGCTCTTAAATAACCCAGGAGCACCCTGGGCCCCACAGGTGCTTTGGATTAACCCAATCAGCCACTACAGCACAACAGACACGAACCACCAGGGCCGCCCTCGAGATGACCTCAGGGGTCATCACAACACACACACACACACACACACACACACACGGTCACGTTATTCTCAGTGTGTGACAGCATCATGGAAAGGATCCCTACAGAGAGAGACCTGGAAGATCCTTTTGGTTTAACCACAAACAGCACACACACCAGACTACATTCACTAAAACAGGGATTTTAGAGCTGCTTGATTTATTTGTATTATTTTGTGACTTTGATGTGTTAAAGGTTTAGTTAGTTAGTTCAGTTCCAACGTAAGAACACACAATAACACAAATAAACAAAATGCTGTTTTTGGAAATGAAGTCTGGTTTGCTGATATTCAGAGCTGACTCACTAAAGTCTCTTGTCCATCGTCCTGCGCTGATGGCCACTTTTGATTGGATTTGTATTTTATTGGTGATGAAATACTGTAGATAAGCTGCGTCCTTTAAAGTGACGCCACAGTTTCCTCCTTCTATTAAATGAAGTTCAGTAACATGAAGTCTTCCTGTTTTTGTCTCCATTCAGACGGGGATGACTGACGCTGATTACATCACAGCTTTTCAACAGCTGCTTCTGCCTGTAGCCTACGAGGTAACACACACACACACACACTCTCACACACACACACACACAGGTGGTAACCTTCAGCTTCTTCATGTGATGATATTTCAGTTTCAGCCTCAGCTGGTTCTGGTCTCTGCTGGATTTGATGCTGCAGTCGGAGATCCAAAGGTAAAAACTCCTCAGATCAGATATTATAAATATACTAAATAAACTGTGAATATGTTCACTGATGCTTGTGTGTGTGTGTGTGTGTGTGTGTGTGTGTGTGTGTGTGTGTGTGTGTGTGTGTGTGTGTGTGTGTTCAGGGGGGGATGTGTGTGAGTCCTCAGTGTTTCCATGTCCTGACTCACATGTTGATGAGTTTGGCAGAAGGTCGACTTGTTCTTGCTCTCGAGGTAAAACAAACTCAGTTATATCATCATCAGTGTACATATACAGTATTACCTGGTTTCAAGTGTGTGTGTGTGTGTAGGGAGGTTATAACCTGCAGGCGACAGCAGAGGGCGCTGCAGCCTGTGTCAGAGCTCTGCTGGGAGGAGCCTGTCCTCCTCTGATTCCGCCCACCGCTCCATCTGACAGGTAGTGTGGAGCACCTGACTCACCTGACGTCCCTCTCACACTGCAGCACTGATGTCTGAGTCAGGTTGACCGGACCTTAACCGGACTTTAACCAGACCTTAACCAGATCTTAACAGGACTTTAACCAGACCTTAACCAGACTTTAACAGGACCTTAACCGGACTTTAACCAGACCATAACCAGATCTTAACAGGACTTTAACCAGACTTTAACAGGACCTTAACCAGACCTTAACCAGACTTTAACAGGACCTAAACAGGACCTTAACCAGACCTTAACAGGACCTTAACCAGACTTTAACAGGACCTTAACCGGACTTTAACCAGACCATAACCAGATCTTAACAGGACTTTAACCAGACCTTAACCAGACTTTAACAGGACCTTAACCGGACTTTAACCAGACCATAACCAGATCTTAACAGGACTTTAACCAGACCTTAACCAGACTTTAACAGGACCTTAACCGGACTTTAACCAGACCATAACCAGATCTTAACAGGACTTTAACCAGACCTTAACCAGACTTTAACAGGACCTTAACCGGACTTTAACCAGACTTTAACAGGACCTTAACCGGACTTTAACCAGACCATAACCAGATCTTAACAGGACTTTAACCAGACTTTAACAGGACCTTAACCAGACCTTAACCAGACTTTAACAGGACTTTAACCAGACCTTAACCAGACTTTAACAGGACCTTAACCGGACTTTAACCAGACCATAACCAGATCTTAACAGGACTTTAACCAGACCTTAACCAGACTTTAACAGGACCTTAACCGGACTTTAACCAGACCATAACCAGATCTTAACAGGACTTTAACCAGACTTTAACAGGACCTTAACCAGACCTTAACCAGACTTTAACAGGACTTTAACAGGACTTTAACAGGACCTTAACCAGACCTTAACCAGGCTTTAACAGGACCTTAACCGGACTTTAACCGGACTTTAACAGGACCTAAATAGGACCTTAACCAGACTTTAACAGGACCTTAACCAGACCTTAACCGGACATTAACAGGACCTTAACCAGACCTTAACAGGACCTTAACCAGACTTTAACAGGACTTTAACCAGACCTTAACCAGGCTTTAACAGGACCTTAACCGGACTTTAACCGGACTTTAACAGGACCTAAATAGGACCTTAACCAGACTTTAACAGGACCTTAACCAGGCTTTAACCGGACTTAAACAGGACCTTAACCAGGCTTTAACCGGACTTTAACAGGACCTTAACCAGGCTTTAACCGGACTTAAACCGGACCTTAACCGGACCCTAACAGGATACATACCACACATAAAGTGGATATTAACTCTCTCTGTCTGTCTCTCAGTGGCCTGAAGTCCATCTCTCAGACCGTCTCAGCTCTGTATCCTCACTGGACGTCTCTGCAGAGTCTGGGTGAGACTTTGATGATGATGATGATGATGATGATGATGATGATGATGATGATGAAGATGATGACGGTCACTCTGGAGGGCGGTCACTCTGGAGGGCGGTCACTCTGGAGGGCGGTCACTCTGGAGGGCGGTCACTCTGGAGGGCGGTCACTCTGGAGGACGGTCACTCTGGAGGACGGTCACTCTGGAGGGCGGTCACTCTGGAGGACGGTCACTCTGGAGGACGGTCACTCTGGAGGACGGTCACTCTGGAGTCCAGACTCTGGAGGGCGGTCACTCTGGAGGACGGTCACTCTGGAGGACGGTCACTCTGGAGGACGGTCACTCTGGAGTCCAGACTCTGGAGGACGGTCACTCTGGAGGGCGGTCACTCTGGAGTCCAGACTCTGGAGGGCGGTCACTCTGGAGGACGGTCACTCTGGAGGACGGTCACTCTGGAGGACGGTCACTCTGGAGGACGGTCACTCTGGAGGGCGGTCACTCTGGAGGACGGTCACTCTGGAGGACGGTCACTCTGGAGGACGGTCACTCTGCGTTAGGACGTGATGACGTCACCATCTCATTTCTGGTTTCCTGTGCAGAAGGCGTCCCATTGGCCGAGGGGAGAATCATCAGAGCAACAGCCAATGAGCAGAGCTCAAAGCAGACCCACCCCGCCCCCTCTGTTGCCACGACAACAGGTCTGGTGTACGACGAGAGGATGATGGAGCACCTGAACATGTGGGACAGGTGAGTCACCTGCACGTGATGATCCAGGTGTCACCATGGAAACATGATCCTGTAACCTGTGTGTGCGCAGACATCATCCTGAGCAGCCTCAGAGGATCTCTAAGATCTTCTCCAAACATCAGCAGCTGGGTTTGGTCCATCGTTGCCAACGGATACCAGTTCGCCTAGCAACAGAGGAGGAGCTGTCCAGGTGTCACAGGTACGAAAGTTTACATTTTGTTATGGTGATAAATCAATACACACAATGCAGTGTGTGTGTTATGGTGTGTGTGTGTGTGTTATGATGTGTGTGTGTGTGTGTGTGTTATATTGTGTGTGTTATGATGTGTGTGTGTGTGTGTGTGTTATATTGTGTGTGTTATGATGTGTGTGTGTGTTATGATGTGTGTGTGTGTGTGTGTTATGGTGTGTGTGTTATGATGTGTGTGTGTGTGTTATATTGTGTGTGTTATGATGTGTGTGTGTGTTATATTGTGTGTGTGATGTGTGTGTGTGTGTGTGTTATATTGTGTGTGTGTGTGTGTTATATTGTGTGTGTTATGATGTGTGTGTGTGTTATATTGTGTGTGTTATATTGTGTGTGTTATCGTGTGTGTGTGTGTGTTATGGTGTGTGTGTGTGTGTTATCGTGTGTGTGTGTGTGTGTGTGTGTGTGTGTTATGATGTGTGTGTGTTATATTGTGTGTGTTATGATGTGTGTGTGTGTTATGGTGTGTGTGTGTCAGTGTGCAGCACATACAGCAGATGAAGGCCACGGCGATGATGAAGCCCAGAGATTTGCACAAACTGGGACTTGAGTTTAACTCCATCTTCATCAACAACCAGAGCTTTCAGTCAGCTCAGCTGGCTGCTGGAGGCTGCTTCAGTGCTGTGGAGAGGCTGCTCACAGGACAGGTAACACACACACACACACACACACACACACTTGCACAGGTAACACACACACACACACTTGCACAGGTAACACACACACACACACACACACTTGCACAGGTAACACACACACACACACTTGCACAGGTAACACACACACCTAAACGCCTGCACAGGTAAGAGTCTTAGCTTATCATTAGCTACTGAGTGGTGAACCCGGAGTCGTTCCATCCTGAGAGGACCGTGAGCTGAACCACATTTCATCATACAGCTGCTGCTGTTTCAGTCTGAGCTAATGAAGAGCTAACATGCTAATGTGCTAATGAAGCTCCTGATGACACCTGTCCAGGTGAGTAACGGCGTGGCCATCGTTCGCCCTCCTGGTCATCACGCAGAGAAAGACTCTCCCTGCGGTTTCTGCTTCTTCAACACGGCAGCGCTCGTTGCTCGCCATGCCCAGAAGATATCCCATGATGCACCACTGCGAGTCCTCATCCTGGACTGGGACGTTCACCATGGCAACGGGACGCAACACATGTTCGAGGACGACGACAGGTGAGGAGGACAGGTGTAATGGGAGGTGATGTGTGAGGTGAGGGCAGGTGATGATGGATTTTCTCTCTCTCTCTCCAGCGTCCTGTATATCTCCCTCCATCGCTATGACAACGGGACGTTCTTCCCATCTTCAGAGGACGCAGCACCCAACAGGGTGGGCGTGTCCAAGGGGAGGGGCTTTAACGTTAACGTGGCGTGGAGCGGAGGGCGGATGGGCGACTCTGACTACCTCGCTGCCTTTCACCATGTTGTTATGCCAATCGCTACCGAGGTAACAACACACACACACACACTAACACACATACACACACACACTAACACACACACGCTCTCACACGCCCTGATTGATTGACTGATCAATTCTCTCTGCAGTTTAATCCTGGTCTGGTTCTTGTGTCGGCCGGGTTTGATGCAGCACGGGGGGATCCGCTCGGGGGATACCATGTGACCCCAGAGGGATACGCCCATCTCACACACCTGCTGATGTCACTGGCTGGGGGGCGTGTCCTACTTATACTGGAGGTATATATTCACACACACCATAGAATTTTATTAAACATGGACGTTGTCTCTGGGACACGCAGAAGTTTTCAGAAAAGTTAAGTAAAGCTCAATGGTCGTCAGTGCCTGACTCCGCCTACACCTGGCTGATCCAGCAATGGTTAAAGAGGTGGGACGGATGAAGCCTGGCTGGTGAACCACGCCTCTCTAGCTCTCCACTCCCAAGCTAGCTAAGGCTAAGAAGCTAGGCTTAGAAGCTAGGCTACGGAGCTAGGCTAAGAACTTAGGCCAAGGAGCTAGGCTAAGAAATTAGGCTAAGAAGCTAGGCTGCGGAGCTAGGCTAAGAAGCTAGGCTGTGGAGCTAGGCTAAGAAATTAGGCTAAGGAGCTAGGCTAAGGAGCTAGGCTAAGAAGCTAGGCTACGGAGCTAGGCTAAGAAGCTAGGCTGTGGAGCTAGGCTAAGAAATTAGGCTAAGAAGCTAGGCTGTGGAGCTAGGCTAAGAAATTAGGCTAAGAAGCTAGGCTGTGGCGCTAGGCTAAGAAATTAGGCTAAGAAGCTAGGCTGTGGAGCTAGGCTAAGAAATTAGGCTAAGAAGCTAGGCTGTGGCGCTAGGCTAAGAAATTAGGCTAAGAAGCTAGGCTAAGGGGCTAGGCTAAGAAGCTAGGCTAAGAAGCTAGGCTAAGGAGCTAGGCTAAGAAGCTAGGCTGTGGAGCTAGGCTAAGAATTTAGGCTAAGAAGCTAGGCTAAGGAGCTAGGCTAAGAAGCTAGGCTAAGGAGCTAGGCTAAGAAGCTAGGCTAAGGAGCTAGGCTACGGAGCTAGGCTATATGCTGCTCTATGGAATGTGGTTTTTTTTTGTTTGTACCGTTTGAAGTAAAAATAAATCTTGACTGACAGAAGTTAAAGCATTTTACAACATCACTGAACTGGATTCAACAGTAAAACTCTGAACACACACACACACACACATTATAACTGTCTCTCTCTCTGTCTGTCTCTCTCTCTCTCTGTCTGTCTCTCTCTCTCTCTCTCAGGGAGGTTATAACTTGTCGTCCATTTCTGACTCCATGGCGATGTGCACCAGCGTGTTGCTAGGAGACCCTCCTCCCTCCTTAGTGACGCCCCTCCCCCCTCCTCATCACAGCGCTGTGGCAACGATCACCGAGGTCATCCAACACCACGCCCCCTACTGGAGGTCGCTGCAGATACAGAGTCAGTCCTTTAAGCGATCTGATTTCAGTTGTTTCTGTTTTAAAGGAGAACTGTAATATTTTTGAACCCTGTTCATACGTGTACAGTCTGACAGCATCATGGAAACATCTGGTGTTACACAAAAACAACCAAAGTCTCACAGTAACACAGACACTCTGACTGATGGAGGCAGCAGCTCTAAAAACCCTGTTTTAGTGAATGTAGTCTGGTGTGTGTGCTGTTTGTGGTTAAACCAAAAGGATCTTCCAGGTCTCCCTCTGTAGGGATCCTTTCTCTGTAGGGATCCTTTCCATGATGCTGTCACACACTTATGAGTCCTTTTGAACTGTTGAGGCGTAGAAAAGTTACCCTTTAATAACTTCCTGACATTTCTTTAAGTTCCAGAGTCTGTTCGGGTATCTTTACCCTCCCCAAAGCATCGTGGGAAACGTGGTTCTAAAGGGAAAGGGAGGAAGTCGGAGCAGAGCAGCACAGAGAAACCGCCGCTGCCCCCTGCAGGACAGGAGGAGTCCACGGTAACATACAGACAGAGTCTTCAGATTAATGTCACAGTGAGAGAAAAATAAAATCTGAGTTTTGTATCTGTTCTTTGTTGTTTTTCGTCCAATCAGATGGAGCCCAGTCTGGAGCAGCTCACTCAGGGATTGGCCAGTTTGGACATCAGTCCAGCATTAGCCAATCACCGTCCTGCCGCGTCTGCCATGGAGGCCGGAGCCAGGCCGAAGGTCCGCCTCAGCCCAGAGAAGGTCACCTGTGAAGGTGAAGTGGTGCCTGAGCAGAGCCAATCGGCGGAAAGCGCCCAGGTGAGCAGGAAGTCAGACGATTTTTAAGCTGTTAAAACAGGACACAGATCTTTTGAACACTGAAAATCTGACATGGACTTTAGAGACACCTGAGGAGGACCTGAGCTCTGAGGGAGACCTGCCTCTGGCTCACAGACACTCATCTGGTCTGTGGAGCGTCTCCGGCGGGAGGCTGCTGAAGTGCAGCAACAGCCACCGACGATAAACAGAAGCTTTGAGTGTCTGAAGAGCAGCCGGAGACAAAGTGACGTCCTCAGAGACTCTGAAGCTGCTTCTGATAAAAAGCACCTGCTGCACCTGAGCTAGTTAGCATGGAAGCTAACAGCTGTTTGTAGCCTGAACAACAGCTGACTACAACCTGCACTGAGCTCCAGACTGACTGATGTTAGACACTGAACAGCTGGTGTTCACATAGATTATTGATGCTCTGCTTCCCTCCATCCACACCACCTTCACCACCTGGAGGCCACGCCCACTCAGGAGACAGGAAGTGGAGGCCACTTCAGACCTCTGGACTGTAGCCTGTAGTGACACCTCTTTGGTTGTAGAGGATCTTTGGCAGGAAGTCTGCGTCGTACAGGTGTCTCATCCTCGTCCTTTAACTCCTCCTGTGGGCTTTATGTTTTATCTCATCAGGCTGTTGCCGTGGCAGCGCCAGAGTCGGTTGCTCCTGGAGACGAGCCTGGTGGTGGAGCGGGGGCGGAGCCAGAGACAGAGGGAGCATGTGGTTGGTCGAAGCCTCTGGAGCTGATGACCCTGGGACGGACAGATGTCAGGACACGCTACCTATACGTGTCATCATAACCTGTCTGAGTCTCTTCATATAACTAACCTGTCTCTCTCTCTACCTGTCTGTCTGCAGGCCCCCCTGTACGTGGTCGACCCTCTGCCGTGGTGTCCTCACCTGGATGCAGTGAAGCCCCTCCCTCCCTCTGGTATAGACCCCTTCCTGTCGTGTCAGGACTGCGGCTCGGATGCGGAAAACTGGACCTGTCTCACCTGCTACCAGGTGACCTGTCTCACCTGTCCCTCCCACACTCGCTGTGTCTCGGCTGCAGACAATGTCATGGTTCTCACCCGTGGTCCTTCCCGTCTCAGGTGTTCTGCGGTCGTTATGTTAATGAGCACATGGTGGCTCACGGCGTGGCATCCGAGCACCCCGTGGTCCTGAGCTTCTCCGACCTGTCTGTGTGGTGTTACCTGTGTGAGGCGTACGTACACAACCAGGTGAGTCACCTGCACTTCAGCCGTCACTGTCATCAGCACCAACATCTGATCGTCCTGAGCGTCTCCACACTGCACTGTGTGTGTGTGTGTTACTGTGTGTGTGTGTGTGTGTGTGTGTGTGTGTGTGTGTGTGTGTGTGTGTGTGTGTGTGTGTGTGTGTGTGTGTGTGTGTGTGTGTGTGTGTGTGTGTGTGTGTGTGTGTGTGTGTGTTACTGTGTGTGTGTGTGTGTGTGTTACTGTGTGTGTGTCTTGTATGTAGTACAGTACTATGAGCTCTTTAAGAGATGATGGAGCCTGAACATTAAGAGCTTTGGAGGTGAGGAGAAGGATTTTAAACTCTATTCTAGATTTTACTGGAAGCCAGTGAAGAGAAGCCAGTACAGGAGAAAGATGGTCTCTTCTCTTAGTTCTGGTCAGAACAGGAGCAGCAGCGTTCTGGACCAGCTGGAGAGTCTTTAAGGACTTATTGGGGCAGCCTGATAATAAGGAACAGAAATAATCCAACCTGGAAGTGACTAATGTGTGGACTAGTGTTTCTGCATCATCTACAGACAGGATGGACCTGGTTTTAACAACATTAGTAGATAGAAAAAGGCAGTTCTAGAAATCTGTTTAATGTGGGAGTTAAAGGACAAATCCTGATCAATAAGACTCCCAGATTCCTCCCAGTGGAGCTGGAGACTTGGAGTTTAGTCAACTGATCAGGCTTTATTGATCAGTATAATTGGGTATCATCTGCAGTGGAACAGTGGAAATTAATGGAGTTCTTCCTGATAATATTACCCAGAGGAAGCATGTATAAGGTAAATAGTATCAGTCCAACCACTGAACCTTGTGGAACTCCATGTCTAACCTCAGTGTGGACAGAGGACTCATTGTTAACGTGAACAAACTGAGATCGATCTGATCAATAGGACTTAAAGCAGCTTAATGTGGTTCCTTTATACCAGTGAACTGTTCCAACCAGACCAGGACAGAGAGAAGTCCTCTGTCTGATGCCATAAGGAGGAGGTCTGTAACCTTCACCAGTGTCTCTGTGCTGTGGTTCGCTCTAAAACCTGACTGAAGATCCTCTAATAGACTATTAGAGTTTAGAAAGTCACACAGCAGATTAGCTACGACTTTCTCCAGGATCTTCAAGGTGTGTGTGTGTGTGTGTGTGTTACTGTGTGTGTGTGTGTGTGTGTGTGTGTGTGTGTGTGTGTGTGTGTATTACAGTGTGTTTGTGTGTTGTGTTACAGTGTGTTACAGCGTGTTACAGTGTGTTACAGCGTGTTACAGTGTGTTACAGTGTGTTACAGTGTGTTACAGTGTAACACACTGTAACACACTGTAACACACTGTAACACACACTGTGAAGCTTGTGATTTGTACAGTTTGAACTTTTTAAAGTTTTTTCATGTTTTTATATAAATTAAGCGAAATAAACTTTTCTTTCTAAATTTGTTCTCAGATCCTGTTTGAAGCAAAAAACTCAGCTCACTGCTCCAAGTTTGGAGAGGAGATCCCTCCATGGAGCTGAGAGGAGGAGGAGGAGGAGATGAAGAAGAGGAGGAGGAGATGAAGGAGAGAAGGAGGAGGATTTGTTTTTTTCTCTCTGCTGGTCTCTGTGATTGGACTGTTGAATGAGTTGCCATGGATACTGCATCCAGCAGCAGTGGTGCTTTGTGGGAAATGTAGTTGAGTCTGCTGATGTCGACGGTGTCCCACGACTGCCAAAACTATAACTCACAAGCAAAAACAACCACAAAGATAACACATGACGTTTTTATTTTTATGTTTTAACTACAGTTTGGTGCTGATCATCATCTTCATCATCATCTTCATCATCTTCAGCAGCATCAGGGCAAAAATCACCAGCAGATTCAGGGTGCTTTTATTTTATTGAACAAAAAGAGAGTGGTGATGATGTCACAGAGAGGCCACGCCCACAGACGGTGACTAAGTGAACAAAATCGTTTATTTCATTTCTGTGACAAAACCACAGAAATCTGATGCTTTTAATCATCTTCATCACCATCATCATCGTCGTCGTTGTCATGTGGTGACTCAGCCGAGGACCGATGGTGCATTCAGGGACATTCCAGCATCTGTGAATGTTTCCTCAAACAGTGTCTGGCTGGCTGTCTCTGAGCAGCTGCTTCACTGTTGAGTTCATTCTTCATGTGTCCAATCAGGAGTCACCTGACAGTCACCTGGGCAGCTCTCGTTGGATCTACGTTGCTCAGCAGCGTTTCTACCTCCCTTTTTCTTCTTCTCACCGACAACGTGAGGAGGAAGTGACATGACTGCCAAACCAGCCAATCACCAGTGATTAGACACCCACAGTGGGCGTGGCCTCTGATTGCTGCAGTGATGTCACAGTTTCTGCTCTCCGCTGCGTCACCACAAGATTCAAATCCATCGTTAAAGTCGACAACTGTATCTCAAACAAAGTGCTTATCATCTCTTTGCTTTCTGATTCTTTAAATCTGTGATTAAGAGCGATGTATGATTGGACTTCCTGTTGTTTTTTCATCCTAAATTTTCCAACATTAAGAGTTTTTAAATTGCCACCACCCCACCCCCCACTCCACCCCCCCCAGGCTCCAGGTGTTTGCTCACCTGTGGAACGTTTCACCTTCGACATGTTCCTGTGAACTTTACACTGAAGATTTTCAGTCTGAACATCAAACGGATTCAGACGTTTGTTTCACTGTCAGACGGTTACCATGGAGACGGGAGGGGGTCTGTGCGCAATATCCTGTTTGTCATTACGATTAAAATGTGTGTTTGTGTGTCCGTCATCATTGATCAGTGATTATTGATTAGTGATCACCTGACAGCAGCTGATGAATCCTCCATAAGCTGCTGTCATTATTAAAGCAGGGATCTTTGTTTCTGTAGAACTGATCCACCATCACAGAACCAAACCGGTTCTCCTTCTGCTCAGGAGGCCCAAAGCTCCACAAACAGGAAGCTGAGCCACTGTTGTCTTATTTTGGTGGGATTTCTCCAGAAAGAACTTCCTGTCTGAGACACTGCATGGCCCCCCCACTCCTCAGGTGGGGGGGCTGCAGTAGTGTGTGTGTGTGTGTGTGTGTGTGTATGCGTATGTGTGTTACTGTGTGTGTGTGTGTGTGTGTTACAGTGTGTGTGTGTTGCTGTGTATGTTACAGTGTGTGTGTGTTGCAGTGTGTGTGTGTTACAGTGTGTGTTACTGTGTGTTGCAGTGTGTGTTACAGTGTGTGTTACTGTGTGTTGCAGTGTGTGTTACAGTGTGTGTTACTGTATGTTACAGTGTGTGTGTGTTGCTGTGTATGTTACAGTGTGTGTGTGTTGCAGTGTGTGTGTGTTACAGTGTGTGTTACTGTGTGTTGCAGTGTGTGTTACAGTGTGTGTTACTGTGTGTGTTACAGTGTGTGTGTGTTACAGTGTGTGTTACTGTGTGTTGCAGTGTGTGTTACAGTGTGTGTTACAGTGTGTGTGTGTTACAGTGTGTGTGTGTGTGTGTGTGTTGCAGTGTGTGTGTGTGTGTGTGTTACAGTGTGTAGACACCACTGTGCCCACCAAGAGGGTGGTCCTGGGTGACTGCTGAGCTGAGAGCTTACTGCTGGAGGGAAGGAGGGCTTTTGGATCTGGTGACCAAGAGGAACTGAGGAGGGATCAGAGGGATCTTAACAGAAAGATCAGAGAGTGCAAGGCCAACTACAGGAGGAAGATGGAGGATCACCTGCAGCGGAACAACACGAGGGAGGTCTGGAGAGTCTCCAAACCATGTCAGGGCAGGACAGAAGCAGCAGGAGAGACCCTGAACCAGGAGACAGACTGGACCAACAAGCTAAATCTGTTTCTCAATACATTTGATCATGGGCCCACCCCCTCCCTCCCCAGCCTGAGCACAGACCAGCCTACCCCCAGCTCCCCTTGCCTGCTCAGCCCCTCACCGCCACCATCTCCGGGGCTCTCACCCCCCCCCCCCGCATCTCTCGACTTCAGGTACGCTACGGACAGTTGTCACCTCTAGAAGTTCTCCGACGACACCGTCATCGTGGGGGGTGTGTCAGAGGGGAACGACTGAACACAGGACGGTCATCGTGGACTTTGTCGACTGGTGTGGACGGAACGACCTCCTAGTCAGCGCCAGCAAGACCAAAGAGATGGTGGTCGACTTCCACAGGAAACCCTCCATCACTGCACTGGTGAACATCCAGAGACCTCGAGAGAGTGAAGACATACAGACACCTGGTGTTCACCTTAGTAACAGACAGCACTGACTCCCTCTCTGGGGGGGTCAGAGTCGTCTGTACCTGCTGAGGATCCTTCAGAGTGAGCAGACACTGCTGAGGACCTTCTTCCAGACTGTGGTGGCATCTGTGGTCTCTTACGCAGTGGTGTTGGGGGGGCAAGAACAGGCTCAACAGACTGATAAAGGGAGCCAGCTCAGTCTGTGCCCCCCCCCCCCCCGGACTCCATAGAGGTGGTGGGACAGAGGAGGACCTTGTCCAAACTGTCCTCCATCATGGACAACACCTCCCCCCTCTGCATCAGACTGTGGGGGCCTTCAGCAGCTCCTTCATCAGACTGCAGTTACACTGGATAAAGCTGCTGCACCTCCTCCACCACCTCCTCCACCTTCTCCACCACCACCACCTCCTCCACCTTCTCCACCACCTCCACCTCCTCCACCTTCTCCACCACCTCCTCCACCTTCTCCACCACCTCCTCCACCTTCTCCACCACCTTCTCCACCACCTCCTCCACCTTCTCCACCACCTCCTCCACCTTCTCCACCACCACCTCCTTACAGGTTTTTCCTCTGTATGTATTATTGTCATTATTATTATTTAAGTTTCTCTTTCTTTAACTGTGCTTTTGTCTGTTTCCTCTTGAGCTGCTGTAACAGCAAAGTGAGGATCAATAAACCATATCTAATCTAATCTAATCTAATCTAATCTACTGTGTGTGTGTGTGTGTGTGTGTGTGTGTGTGTGTGTGTTACTGAGTGTGTGTGTGTTACTGAGTGTGTGTGTGTGTGTGTGTGTGTGTGTGTGTGTGTGTGTGTGTGTGTGTGTGTGTGTGTGTTACTGAGTGTGTGTGTGTGTGTGTGTGTGTTACTGAGTGTGTGTGTGTGTGTGTGTGTGTGTGTGATCAGTTGATGGTGCAGATGAAGCAGCCATGGCTGTGACGTCAGCCTGCTCGAAGCGCCCCACATACGGGGATGCTGAGCTCCTCCTCCGCCTCCATCCTCTCCTCCGCCTGCATCCTCTCCTCCTGCAGACAGACAGACAGACAGACAGACAGACAGGTAGGTACATCGCCTCCGGCTGCCGGTTAGGTTCCGGTTTTCTCCTCTCAGCTGCTCGTGCTGGAAATGGTATTAGTCTCCGTGTGTGTGTGCGTGTGTCGGTAAATGACGGGGGTGATGATGTAACCGTCGGTCCCTGTTTCTGTTTCTGTTTACGGTGCTCGATGCTGATTGGCTGTGACGCTGATCGATGCTGTTCATCAGGACGCGTTTATGAAGTCCGTGATTGTGAAGTAACGAAGTACTTTTACTGCAGTACTGTTGGAGTAAGACGTCATCATCTGTGACGTCCCTCCAGAAACCAGAGAAAACAGAGGCTGCAGAACCTCATAGAGAACCTGTCTGTTTTTAAGGTTCCTTCAGTCTCTCAGTGATCCACTGATCAAAACCACCAGGTAAATCTGCTGTTTCTAACCCAGGGTCCTCTACACATCTTAGTAAGACCTGATCCAGTAGATCACCTCAGCCAGCAGCCACCAAACGGGCAAACCCAACCAACTGATCCGCAGCAGAGCAGCAGCTCCTGTGTCCTGTTCTCTAAAATCCCTGTTTTAGTGAATGTAGTCTGGTGTGTGTGCTGTTTGTGGTTAAACCAAAAGGATCTTCCAGGTCTCTCTCTGTAGGGATCCTTTCCATGATGCTGTCACACACTTAGAATAACACTCTGAGCCTGTCAGTGGATCAAACAAGCTCTTTTAGTGGACCTACTGTGATCAGGTGCAGTTGTCCCAAAGGATCACGTTGCAGCCATTGCAGCCCGTTTGGTGTCTGCTGGCTGAGGTGATCTACTGGACCTCTCTCTCCCTCCCTCTCTTTCTCTCCCTCTCTCTCTTTCTCTCCCTCTCCCTCCCTCCCTCTCTCTCTTCCTCCCTCCCTCTCTCTCTCTCCCTCCCTCTCAGTCATGTCGGTGTCTCCCGCCCTCGCCGACCTCTCTCGTCTCTATCAGACGGAGTTTGTTCGGAGTGCCCGGGCGGTCGGCGTCCTGTGGGCCGTGTGCACGCTCTGCTTCGCCATCATCCAGGTGGTCGTCCTGGTGCAGCCGTCCTGGATCGGTACTGCTGACACTCGCCACCAGGGGGCGGGACCGCCCCCCCCCAGCGGCACCCTGGGACTGTTTGAGGTGAGATCCTGACAAACATTTAATGTTGAAAGTGAAACGCTTTTGTTAACTTCTGTCTGAGGTGAAGGACTGACCCTGTGTGTCCCTGTGTGTCCCTGTATACCTGTGTGTCCCTGTGTGTCCCTGTATACCTGTGTGTCCCTGTGTGTCCCTGTATACCTGTGTGTCCCTGTGTGTCCCTGTATACCTGTGTGTCCCTGTGTGTCCCTGTATACCTGTGTGTCCCTGTGTGTCCCTGTGTCCCTGTGTGTCCCTGTATACCTGTGTGTCCCTGTGTGTCCCTGTGTCCCTGTGTGTCCCTGTATACCTGTGTGTCCCTGTGTGTCCCTGTGTCCCTATGTGTCCCTGTATACCTGTGTGTCCCTGTATACCTGTGTGTTGTCAGGTGTGTGTGGACTCAGACTGGCCGGTCCCGGACTGTCGTGGTGGTCTGTCCAGTCTGTCTCCTCTGCCGTCCTTCCAGTCGGTGGCGGTGTTGGTGGGAGTGTCTCTGTGGGCCGTGTGGACCAGCGTCCTCTGTCTCAGTCTCTTCAGGTTCTGCAGCGCTGCAACTGTCTACAAGATCTGTGCATGGCTGCAGCTCACCGCAGGTCAGTACCTGGTCCTGCTGGTCCTAGTCCTACTGGTCCTAGTGGTCCTAGTGGTCCTAGTGGTCCTAGTCCTACTGGTCCTAGTGGTCCTAGTCCTATTGGTTCTACTGGCCTTACTGGTACTGCTGGTCCTCCTGGATCACAGCAGCATTTAAAAACAGCAACATTTTGCTGCGATTTCCTGTTTTTGGCAGAAACCAGCGGGATATAACTTCCTGGTTGTCCCCTGTTTTCTGTGTCTGTGTCCCCAGGTTTCTGTCTGGCGTTGGCTTGTCTTCTGTTTCCAGATTCGTGGGAGAGTCCAGAGATGAGAGCGCTGTGCGGAGACTCGGTCAGTGTCATAGGATCACAGGATGATAGTGAAAGAAAATGACATATATACATACATATATACTGTATATATATACAACGCAGCACGTAGCACTGTTAGCACGCAGCCTGTTCATGTCTGTAGATTTACTGGCCCTGTGTTTGTCTCCAGGTGGGCAGCTTCTCTCCAGGTAACTGTTCCGTCCACTGGGCCTACATCCTCGCCATTCTGGGCGTTCTGGATGCCGCCATCTTGGCCACGTTGGCCTTCGTCCTTGCCAACAGACAGGACGCCCTGCTGCCGCCAGACACCAAGGACGGTGAGGGAGGGGTCGGGACATGTGGAAGGGTACCGTTAGGTTTAGCTGTTTAGGTGTCTAACTGTAAACCTGTGTGCTCCTGCAGTGACCACGGGGCTGCTGATGTCGGCGTAGAGTCACCAGGTGAGTCTGTTCGTCTTCTACTGTCGCTGTTTTTCCTCCTTCTACTGTCTTTTCACACTTTTTCCTCCTCTTCCTCTTCAGGGTGGTCAGTCTTCACTTCTTGTGCGAACAAACGGGAGGACAGACCGGACAGATCTGGTCCTGAAGGGTTTTTGGCCTCCAGCATGAAAAACACAACATTTAAATGCAGTTCTGAACCAACAGCAGCATTTCTGATGTAACAGAGCTGTCATGTGACCCAGTTATTAAAGTGTACGTTTGTGTCTTTGATAGTGAATATTTTCTATCTTTGTCTAATGTTTTAGTCATTCAACATCAGAGCTATGCAAGAACTGAAATAAGAAACAGGAGAGAAGCTTTCATCCTCAATACCTTCTATAAAATCATTTGTGCAACCATGTCGGCAGGAAATCTGAACCTTGAAGCAGTTGTCTGTGATTATTGATTGAGCGTGTTTAGCCTAGCGTAGCACTAAGACTTCATCAAATCTGTCTGATTTACATGTTGTACCTTGTTGGCCTTGTCCACTTAGCTTATTGTTAGCTTCTGGGTCAACTTAAGTTGTGGGTTCACATAGCTTCGAGTTAGCTCAACGCCTAGATACTGTCTGGGTCCAGTTAGCTTAGAGTTAGCCATAGGTGGTGTCATTAGTTTAAGATTAGCTTTGGGTTAGCTGAGTTCACTCATCTTAGACTTAGACCTAAAATCTGGGTATCATCTGGGTTCAGTTAGTTTAGAGTTAGCTTCGGGTCCAGCTAGCTTTTAGCTCTTGAGTTGTGACTCCAAGCAAGTATGTAACACAACTGACAAGAGAACGGATTGGTCTGTAACAATCTCCCAGGCCTGGCTACACTAGGCTAACAACTCCCCCTTCTCTCAGGCTTTGTGCTAAGCTAGGAAAACAACTCGTGCTCCTTTTTGGGAGGCCAAAGTCTTCCACCTGTTAAGACAAAAAAAAAAAAGAATCTAGAAAACAAATGAATTGATAAATAATTTATCTGAAAAAAAACCTGCTGATGTCACAGCTCATGAAAAGTTGAAGGCTTTTACAGGAAGTGATCAGAACAAACTGTTTCATTTCAAATTAACGGTTAACTGATGTAACTGTGGTCACGTTTTAGTGCCAAAGAGAAATTAATGACAAAACAGCGCCGTGGTTACAATAGCAACCATTTGCTGAGAATTGTCCCTCATGTGTCTCCGTACAGTTTGACCTCCTGCAGCTTCAAAAGCAAACGGATCATTTTATAGTTGGATGGTTTTCTAGAAAAACTTTTGTAAGCAGGTTTTTGTCGTTCGTATTTACAGAATGTTCCGTGCATGTTGGACTTTAACGTGACAGTAAAAATATTAATGTTTGTTCGTTTTTATTCACATGTGAGGATAAATTAAAGATTTTATCAGTTTTCTCTGAGTGTGACATCATCTGTCAACAGCCAATCAGACAGACAATCAATATTTACTGTGATAATCAATATTTACTGTAATAAAAATTATTTACTGTAATAATCCTTATTTACAGTGATAATCATTGATAGTCATTATTTACTGTCATCCATCCATCCATCTTCAGCCGCTTATCCGGAGTCGGGTCGCGGGGGCAGCAGTTTCAGCAGAGATCCCCAGACTTCCCCGGCCCCAGTCCCTCCTCCAGCTCGTCTGGCTGGTGGGACATGCCCAGAAAACCTCCCCAGGGAGGCGTCCAGGAGGCATCCGAAACAGATGCCCAAGCCACCTCAGCTGGCTCCTCTCGATGTGGAGGAGCAGCGGCTCTACTCCGAGCCCCTCCCAGATGGTCAAACTCCTCACCCTATCTCTAAGGGTGCGCCCAGCCACCCTGCGGAGGAAACTCATTTCAGCCGCTTGTATCCGAATCCGAGATCTCGTTCTTTCAGTCATGACCCAAAGCTCATGACCATAGGTGAGGGTAGGGACGTAGATCGACCGGTAAATCGAGAGCTTTGCCTTTTGGCTCAGCTCCCTCTTCACCACAACGGACTGATACAGCGACCGCATCACTGCAGACGCTGCACCAACCCGCCTGTTGATCTCACGCTCCATCTTTCCCCCACTCGTGAACAAGACCCCGATTTACTTGAACTCCTCCACTTGAGGCAAGGACTCTCCACCGAGCCGGAGAGGGCAAACCACCTTTTTTCGGTCGAGAACCATGGCCTCGGACTTGGAGGTGCTGATTCTCATCCCAGCCCCTTCACACTCGGCTGCAACCCGCCCCAGCACACACTGGAGGTCTCGGCCCGACGAAGCCAACATGACAACATCATCCGCAAAAAGCAGAGATGCTATCATGAGGTCCCCAAACCAGACCTCCTCCGGTCCCTGGCTGCGCCTAGAAATTCTGTCCATAAAAATAATGAACAGAACCGTGACAAAGGGCAGCCCTGCCGGAGTCCAACATGCACCGGGAACAGGTCTGACTTACTGCCAGCTATACGAACCAGACTCCTACTCCGGTCGTACAGGGACCGGACAGCCCTTAACAAAGGGCCCCGGACCCCATACTCCCGAAGCACCCCCCACAAGATGCCACGAGGGACACGGTTGAATGCCTTCTCCAAGTCCACAAAGCACATGTGGACTGGCTGGGCGAACTCCCATGAACCCTCGAGCACCCGATGGAGAGTGTGGAGCTGGTCCAGTGTTCCGCGACCGGGACGGAACCCGCATTGTTCCTCCTGAATCCGAGGTTCGACTATCGGCCGTATCCTCCTCTCCAGTACCCTGGAATAAACTTTCCCGGGGAGGCTTAGGAGTGTGATCCCCCTATAGTTGGAACACACCCTCCGGTCCCCCTTTTTAAAAAGAGGAACCACCACCCCGGTCTACCATTCCAGAGGCACTGTCCCTGACTGCCAGGCGATGTTACAGAGACGTGTCAACCAAGACAGTCCCTGCACATCCAGAGACTTGAGGTATTCAGGGCGGATCTCGTCCACCCCCGGTGCCCTGCCACCGATGAGCTATTTACTGTGATAATGATTATTTACAGTGATAATCATTTACTGTAATAATGATTATTTACAGAGATAATCATTTACTGTAATCATTATTTACAGTAATAACCACGCAGCTGATCTTCATGTGTTCGTCCTTGTTAAAGCTGGACTGAAGAAAGCAGACGGAGGACTTTGTGGTGGATACTGACTTTAATTCAGAGTGTGAGATCAATAAAAGTAGTTTTTTGTCTCACCACAGACGTACAGGTGATCACACTGACAGAGCTGCTGCACACAAGCTGAAGGACATGAACACAACAGGAACAAACCAATCACAGAACTGATGAGCTGTTGCCACGGTTATTGTCACTGTCCATCATTCAAGAAACAGATTTGCACTGATGGAGGGAAGATTGAGTCGACGTGAAGCTGTTTTTAATGGTAAATTTGAGAAAAGCATTGCTACCAGAGATAACCAATCAGAGAGCTTCAGACTCTGTTTCCAGGGCAGCTGATTGCTGGGTGAAGTTAGCGGTTGATCTTTGTGGAATTGATGGACAAATTCATAAATCTGAATTGATTATCTTTGGATTTTTGCAGTGACTGCAGAGAATTGTGGGTACTGTAGTGTTTAAAGCTCCTCCACTGAACAAGAGCGTGTCATGTCCATAACTAATTATAGGTCACATAGAAGCAGGTTTCAGACGGTTCTAAGTTGTGTTGAGTGGTTTGAATGCCCCCCGGCCTAATAATCTTAATAGGTCTGTGGACTCTGTCTATATGCAGATGACACAATTATTTACACATCAACATTCATCAAATCTCTTCACTGCAGTTTATTGGAGACTTTAACTGTAAAATATCAGTCTGCTCTGCTCTTTTTTTCTTTCGACCTAAACACAGACATCGTTAGAAACGTCGGGCCGAGCTGCGAAGGTCCAAACATCATTTGAAGCAGATGTAAGTAAACACTTTTATTCTGTTCATCACAAAAAGTCTGGATATGGAACATGTCAGTGCCACGCCCCCATGACTTTGTTAGGATGAGCAATAGCCTCTTGAGAATGGATGGATGAATTAATGGATGAATGAATGGACGTCACACTTCAAATCTATAAAACCTTTGGTGACTTATTGTCAAAACAATGATTTCTGTTTTTGTTGAGAATTAGTTTCTTCTTTCATGTTTCAAAGAGCTTCTTTCTGCAGTTCAATATAGTCAGTACCAAAACTAAGCTTCATCACTTCACCATCTCATCACTTCATCACCTCATCACTTCATCACTTCATCATCTCATCACTTCATCACTTCATCACCTCATCACTTCATCACTTCATCACTTCATCACCTCATCACTTCATCACTTCATCACTTCATCACCTCATCACCTCATCATCTCATCACCTCATCACTTCATCATCTCATCACTTCATCACCTCATCACCTCATCATCTCATCACCTCATCATCTCATCACCTCATCACTTCATCATCTCATCACTTCATCATCTCATCACCTCATCACTTCATCGCCTCATCGCTTCATCACTTCATCACCTCATCATCTCATCACCTCATCACCTCATCTCATCACTTCATCATCTCATCACTTCATCACCTCATCATCTCATCACTTCATCACCTCATCATCTCATCACTTCATCATCTCATCACTTCATCACCTCATCATCTCATCACCTCATCACTTCATCATCTCATCACTTCATCATCTCATCACCTCATCACCTCATCACTTCATCATCTCATCATCTCATCACTTCATCACCTCATCATCTCATCACCTCATCATCTCATCACTTCATCACCTCATCACCTCATCACCTCATCATCTCATCACTTCATCATCTCATCACCTCATCATCTCATCACCTCATCACCTCATCACTTCATCACCTCATCACTTCATCACTTCATCATCTCATCACTTCATCACCTCATCACCTCATCACCTCATCATCTCATCACTTCATCATCTCATCACTTCATCATCTCATCACCTCATCATCTCATCACCTCATCACCTCATCACTTCATCACTTCATCATCTCATCACTTCATCATCTCATCACTTCATCACCTCATCACTTCATCGCCTCATCATCTCATCACCTCATCACTTCATCATCTCATCACCTCATCATCTCATCACCTCATCATCTCATCACCTCATCATCTCATCACCTCATCATCTCATCACCTCATCACTTCATCATCTCATCACTTCATCATCTCATCACCTCATCACTTCATCACCTCATCGCTTCATCACTTCATCACCTCATCATCTCATCACCTCATCACCTCATCACCTCATCACTTCATCACCTCATCATCTCATCATCTCATCACTTCATCACCTCATCGCTTCATCACTTCATCACCTCATCATCTCATCACCTCATCATCTCATCACCTCATCACCTCATCATCTCATCACTTCATCATCTCATCACCTCATCACCTCATCACTTCATCACCTCATCATCTCATCACTTCATCACCTCATCATCTCATCACCTCATCATCTCATCACTTCATCACCTCATCATCTCATCACCTCATCACTTCATCGCTTCATCACTTCATCACCTCATCATCTCATCACCTCATCACCTCATCATCTCATCACTTCATCATCTCATCACTTCATCACCTCATCATCTCATCACTTCATCACCTCATCATCTCATCACCTCATCACCTCATCATCTCATCACTTCATCACCTCATCTCATCACCTCATCATCTCATCATCTCATCACTTCATCATCTCATCACTTCATCACCTCATCATCTCATCACTTCATCACCTCATCATCTCATCACTTCATCATCTCATCACTTCATCACCTCATCATCTCATCACTTCATCATCTCATCACCTCATCACCTCATCACTTCATCACTTCATCACCTCATCATCTCATCATGTCTTCTTATTATAACAACAAGCAACTGATCAGATACATTTTCACCAAAAGCTGCAAATAAACGAAAAGAATGGAAATACAACAACAGAAAGCACGTCCTCTTCATCCCTCCATCCACAGGATCTCCTCCTCCTCCTCCTCATCCCTCCATCCACAGGATCTCCTCCTCCTCTTCATCCCTCCATCCACAGGATCTCCTCCTCCTCTTCATCCCTCCATCCACAGGATCTCCTCCTCCTCCTCCTCATCCCTCCATCCACAGGATCTCCTCCTCCTCTTCATCCCTCCATCCACAGGATCTCCTCCTCCTCCTCTTACTCCCTCATGTACTCCAGGATCTGATCGATCAGTATTTGGGGGTCGTAGGTCAGGGCAGCTCTCCTCCTCCTGCGACTCCCATGATTCAGTTCTTCCATGGGGGCTGTTTCCATGGTGTCAATGCGTTTCATCCTCTGCAGCCCGGCAGTGGGGGGGCGGAGCCTGTCATCTTCCTCTTCCTCCTCCTCCAGCCTCTTCACTCTGAGCAGAGGGGGGTCGTTGCTAGGCGATGGAGGAGCCACGTCGTCGAGGGAACGACGGGTTCTCCTGTGGGCGGGGCCAAAAGTTTCAGCCGCCGTGATGGACAGGTCCCTCCTCGCTCGACGACCGGAGGACATCACCTGGGCGTCGTCAGGGCCGATGCTGGACAGTAACCTAGCAACCACCCGTCTGAGGACGAGGAGGAGATATCAGACACGTTAGCGTTTGTTTCTGTGTGTGAACAAAGACGTTATATGATGTCAGGAGAACCTGTAGCTCCTTCTCAGTAACTTAAGAACTGAAGAACACAATAACTAGTGTGACGTAGCGTCATGTGGGCAAAGCAAACTTTTATGTCGAGAACAGTAAAAAGCTGCAATATATATTATATATATATAATATATATATATATATAATATCTCCAGCAGCACCAACAGAAAAAGTGTTATGTGTATTTTAACTCCCACATTAAACAGATTTCTAGAACTGCCTTTTTCTATCTACTAATATTGTTAAAACCAGGTCCATCCTGTCTGGAGATGATGCAGAAACACTAGTCCACACATTAGTCACTTCCAGGTTGGATTATTTCTGTTCCTTATTATCAGGCTGCTCCAATAAGTCCTTAAAGACTCTCCAGCTGGTCCAGAACACTGCTGCTCCTGTTCTGACCAGAACTAAGAGAAGAGACCATATTTCTCCTGTACTGGCTTCTCTTCACTGGCTTCCAGTCAAATCTAGAACAGAGTTTAAAATCCTTCTCCTCACCTCCAAAGCTCTTAATGTTCAGGCTCCATCATCTCTTAAAGAGCTCATAGTACCGTACTACCCCACTAGAGCACTGTGCTCCCAGACTGCAGGTCTACTGGTGGTTCCTAAAGTCCTCTACAGTAGTGATGGAGCCAGAGCTTTCAGCTATCAGGCTCCTCTCCTGTGGAACCTCCTTCCAGTCTGGGTTCAGGGGGGCAGACACCCTCTCTACATTTAAGAGTGGACTAAAAACCTTCCTTAGTGATGAAGCCTATAGTTCAGGACTGGATCAGGTCTTGGACCAGCTCCTAGTTATGCTGCTATAGGCTCAGACTGCCGGGGGACTCCCATGATGCACTGGGCTCCTCTCTCCTCCTCTTCCTGTTGAATTCCTGAATCTTTGGTCTCTGAATGAAAGAGTTTGTTCTGAGCTGCTCTTTATGGAAACAGTCTGAGAGAAACACTGATTGATTGATTGATAGATATGTACTATTTATATATTGTTTTATTTTGTCAGAATACTTTTAATCTAAAATGTTTGTGCTCCGTTAACTCTGGGTGAACATACAGTCCCTACACAGCCACATAACTGAAGCTAGCTGCTATAAGAAGCGGGGCGTGGCCACCATGATGTCACCTGTTGGTTTGTGAACGCCATTTGGAGCCTCGAGTTCAGCTTTACAACAAAGACCTCCTCTGATTGGTCAGTGAGCAGGTAGCCCCACCAACGCTTCTTTACAGACCTGTACCGACCAATCAGAGGACGCTTCTTTATACAGACTGATACCGACCAATCAGAGGACGCTTCTTTACAGACTGATACCGACCAATCAGAGGACGCTTCTTTATGCAGACTGATACCGACCAATCAGAGGACGCTTCTTTACAGACTGATACCGACCAATCAGAGGACGCTTCTTTATGCAGACTGATACCGACCAATCAGAGGACGCTTCTTTATACAGACTGATACCGACCAATCAGAGGACACTTCTTTATAGACTGATACCGACCAATCAGAGGACGCTTCTTTACACAGACTGATACCGACCAATCAGAGGACGCTTCTTTATAGACTGATACCGACCAATCAGAGGACGCTTCTTTATACAGACTGATACTGACCAATCAGAGGACGCTTCTTTATACAGACTGATACCGACCAATCAGAGGACGCTTCTTTACAGACTGATACCGACCAATCAGAGGACGCTTCTTTATACAGACTGATACCGACCAATCAGAGGACGCTTCTTTACAGACTGATACCGACCAATCAGAGGACGCTTCTTTATACAGACTGATACCGACCAATCAGAGGACGCTTCTTTATACAGACTGATACCGACCAATCAGAGGACGCTTCTTTACAGACCTGTACCGACCAATCAGAGGACGCTTCTTTACAGACTGATACCGACCAATCAGAGGACGCTTCTTTACAGACTGATACCGACCAATCAGAGGACGCTTCTTTACACAGACTGATACCGACCAATCAGAGGACGCTTCTTTATACAGACTGATACCGACCAATCAGAGGACGCTTCTTTATACAGACTGATACCGACCAATCAGAGGACGCTTCTTTACAGACTGATACCGACCAATCAGAGGACGCTTCTTTATACAGACTGATACCGACCAATCAGAGGACGCTTCTTTATACAGACTGATACCGACCAATCAGAGGACGTTTCTTTATAGACTGATACCGACCAATCAGAGGACGCTTCTTTATACAGACTGATACCGACCAATCAGAGGACGCTTCTTTATACAGACTGATACCGACCAATCAGAGGACGCTTCTTTACAGACCTGTACCGACCAATCAGAGGACGCTTCTTTACAGACTGATACCGACCAATCAGAGGACGCTTCTTTATACAGACTGATACCGACCAATCAGAGGACGCTTCTTTATACAGACTGATACCGACCAATCAGAGGACGCTTCTTTATACAGACTGATACCGACCAATCAGAGGACGCTTCTTTACAGACTGATACCGACCAATCAGAGGACGCTTCTTTACAGACTGATACCGACCAATCAGAGGACGCTTCTTTACAGACTGATACCGACCAATCAGAGGACGCTTCTTTATACAGACTGATACCGACCAATCAGAGGACGCTTCTTTATACAGACTGATACCGACCAATCAGAGGACGCTTCTTTACACAGACTGATACCGACCAATCAGAGGACGCTTCTTTACAGACTGATACCGACCAATCAGAGGACGCTTCTTTACAGACTGATACCGACCAATCAGAGGACGCTTCTTTACAGACTGATACCGACCAATCAGAGGACGCTTCTTTATACAGACTGATACCGACCAATCAGAGGACGCTTCTTTATACAGACTGATACCGACCAATCAGAGGACGCTTCTTTATACAGACTGATACCGACCAATCAGAGGACGCTTCTTTATACAGACTGATACCGACCAATCAGAGGACGCTTCTTTATACAGACTGATACCGACCAATCAGAGGACGCTTCTTTATACAGACTGATACCGACCAATCAGAGGACGCTTCTTTACAGACTGATACCGACCAATCAGAGGACGCTTCTTTACAGACTGATACCGACCAATCAGAGGACGCTTCTTTACAGACTGATACCGACCAATCAGAGGACGCTTCTTTATACAGACTGATACCGACCAATCAGAGGACGCTTCTTTACAGACTGATACCGACCAATCAGAGGACGCTTCTTTACAGACTGATACCGACCAATCAGAGGACGCTTCTTTACAGACTGATACCGACCAATCAGAGGACGCTTCTTTACAGACTGATACCGACCAATCAGAGGACGCTTCTTTACAGACTGATACCGACCAATCAGAATGATTGATCACCTCAGAGCCTTCTGGTCGCCTCCTCTGTTCAGTGACAGTCGTCTGGCCTGGTGAAGTCTCTCCTGTCGGGCTCTCTCCAGCAGAGCCTTGGCCACCTGCGGCTCCATCCTGACAATCACAGGTCGCAGGTTATTCATTTTCCACAACTGTCATTCCTGCAGCTCTACCTGCAGACTCACCTGTCCAGCAGGGCCTGAGCCAGCTGGGGCTCCAGGAGGCCCCACCAGGCTGCCGGGGGCCTCCCCATGTTCAACCCCCGCCCCGTCTCGTCGTAGTCCGGGGGGACTGGGCCCTGGAAGTCCGCCGGTGGCCCTTGATCGTCCTCCTCGTCCTCCTCTTCCTCCACCACCTCCACATCTCCAGGGCCAGCCAATCCCGCGCTCTCTCCCTCCCTCAGTAGGCGGAGCACAGCAGCCAGGTACGCTGTGGAGACATGTGATTGGTCGCTTAGTTTTCTACGTCTCCAAATAGCAGTCATACTATTTTGAGAAAAATATGAACAGTGAGAAATCTGGACGGTCAGGAAAGCGTTGAGGGAGCCGCCCTCCTGACCAGTCGGGATATTTGTAGAGATCTTGTGGATCACTTGTGTGTGAGATGATTACCGTTCTCCTACCTGCTCGCTGTTCCGCCTCTTGCTCCCGCCTCTGGTCCCTCTCCACCAATTGCTGCAGGGCCTGGTCCAAGCCCCGCCCCCTCCAGCCGTCTGATTGGTAGTACAGGTCGTTGGCCCCTCCTCCTCCCTGAGCAGGATATGACATCATTTGGTCCTCATAAGGCAGCAGGACATCCAGGCCACGCCCCCCGCCGCGAGCTGCTGGTAGAGACTGAGAGAGAGGGCGGAGGTCAGAGGGTGGAGGTCACAGGTAAAGGAAGCCCCGCCCCCTCTGTCTTTTTCCCACAAGGCTTTGCGTGTGTGCTAGGGATTCAGAGCCAGGCTAGCTGTTTCCCCCTGTTCCCAGTGTTTGTGCTAAGCTAGGCTAACATGGTCTCTACTGGTCTCTGACGGTCTCTGGTGGTCTCTGCTGGTCTGTGATAGTCTCTGCTGGTCTCTGCTGGTCTCTGATAGTCTCTGATGTTCTCTGCTGGTCTCTGATAGTCTCTGCTTGTCTCTGCTGGTCTCCGGTGGTCTCTGGTGGTCTCTGCTGGTCTCTGGTGGTCTCTGGTGGTCTCTGGTGGTCTCTGATGGTCTCTGCTGGTCTCTGATAGTCTCTGCTTGTCTCTGCTGGTCTCTGGTGGTCTCTGGTGATCTCTGATGGTCTCTGATAGTCTCTGCTTGTCTCTGCTGGTCTCTGCTGGTCTCTGATGGTCTCTGCTGGTCTCTGGTGGTCTCTGGTGGTCTCTGATGGTCTCTGCTGGTGGGTACTATGCTGACTGTGGACCTCAGACAAGCACACTGCAGTAATACGGACTGTCCCTTTAACACCTGGATAATCCATCACACACACACACACACACACACACACACACACGTACAGACGTCACTGAGGAGAACAGTGACGTCTATCTGCTGCTGACACCTCACGCAGGGAAGGTGCGTCACCTGCGTGGTAGCGTGGTGACGTCACCCAGCAGCGTGGCGGAGTCATGCTAGGCTGAGGAGGAAGTCTGGAAGAGGCCCTGTATGCGGTGTTTGCGCTGTTTGTGCGTGAATGAAGACGCGTGGATGAGCCCAGGTGACAGGTGTGACACCGTGACGCTTCTGTCTTTGACTGGAGGTGAAGGAGGAACGTTTGTTTCGCCGTTTTAAATTAAGTGTGAAGTTGCTGCTGCTGCTCTACGCAGTCGATAGTTCGGACTTTCACAATAAGAGCATTTCTGAGGTCTAAGAAAAGTTAACTGGACTGCTTGAAGGAAACCAGTTGACTTTTCTTAGACCTCAGAAATTACGATGACCTGGATGAATGAGAATCTTCATGGACATAATAAGAGCATGTTTATATTTCAATAGGGAGAGTATTTTAATTTGTAACATGAGAGGAAGTCTATGTGTGTATTTAGATGTGATTGTATTGAGAATATATTCATTCTCTTTTCCTGTAGAAACCACAACAACACAAGCAGAAGAGTTATGAGGGAAAGAACAGACCCTCATCCTGTACAAGGCCTCAAGCAGTGATCTGGCCGACACCCCTGTGTGGATCTAGTGATCACCACCGATCCAGTGACTGACCCAAGGTATTTCACCCTATGGGGGATCAATAAAGAAGTCTAAGTCTACATTTTATCTCCATTACACACACACACACACTGACTGATGGAGGCAGCAGCTCTAAAATCCCTGTTTTAGTGAATGTAGTCTGGTGTGTGTGCTGTTTGTGGTTAAACCAAAAGGATCTTCCAGGTCTCTCTCTGTAGGGATCCTTTCCATGATGCTGTCACACACTTAGAATAACACTCTGAGCCTGTCAGTGGATCAAACAAGCTCTTTTAGCGGACCTACTGTGATCAGGTTAGAATAACACTTTGAGCCTGATCACCAAACCAGGACTTCTTATCTGATATTCATGTAAACGAGCTGTGAGTTGTGTTTCTCTTCTGCTCGTCACAGCTGCTGTGAACTGAACTCATGAACTCTGATTTACGGTCGTGTGCTGCAGCAGCGTGGTGGTGCAAGTCAGCGCTCATATTTCATCATGCATGGGTGGTGCTACGCCTTTCACCAATCAGCTGTCGTCCTCTACGTCACAGTCAAGCTCTGAACAAATCACAGCCGGCAGCTGTTTCCTGTCTTTCTGCCGGCGTTCTCCAGTCACACTGAAGCAGGCTGCTGGAAACAGACTGACAGGAACAACGAGCCCAAAAGCATCCTGACGGGTCAGACTTGAGCTCAGCGTTCAGCATCCAGCGGCTGGAGCTCTGTTCCAGCCAGGTGTGTGGACGCTGAAGTGGAACGGCCATAAAAGCAGTGAAGACACAGTCCTGCTTCCCTGACCAGCTGTTTTCTGTCTCTCTGCCGGCAGCTGAGCAGCGTTCTCCAGTTCTCCAGCGCCGACCTCATGCTGAAGCTATGAGCTCCTGCAGCTCGTCGTCCTGACAACGGACCTGACCGGCTCACGACTGAACTCAGGTACACAGCCCACATTTGTCTGAGCAGGAAAACACAGTCATCATGGCGTTTCACAGCACGTAGCCTGGAGCTAACAGCAACATGCTAAGGGTGGCTGGACCTGCTCTGTTAACAGTTAGCCCTGTTAGCATGGGTTAGCCCCTGAAGATCAGTTAAACACGTAGAGGAAAGGTGACCACGTGACACTTGGCTAAAGTACGAATGTTCACATCAAAGTCTGGAGTTTAACCAGAGCTCATAAAAAGAGCAGCGGGGGCTAAACAAGGCTAACAAGGCTAACAGGAATGACGGGGCTAAACAAGGCTAACAGGAATGACGGGGTTAAACAAGGCTAACAGGAATGAGGGGGCTAACAGGGCTAACAGGAATGAGGGGGCTAAACAAGGCTAACAGGAATGACGGGGTTAAACAAGGCTAACAGGAATGAGGGGGCTAACAGGGCTTAACAGGAATGACGGGGCTAAACAAGGCTAACAGGAATGACGGGGTTAAACAAGGCTAACAGGAATGACGGGGTTAAACAATGCTAACAGGAATGAGGGGGCTAACGGGGCTAACAGGAATGAGGGGGCTAACAGGGCTAACAGGAATGAGGGGGCTAACAAGGCTAACAGGAATGAGGGGGCTAACAGGGCTTAACAGGAATGATGGGGCTAAACAAGGCTAACAGGAATGAGGGGGCTAACAGGGCTTAACAGGAATGACGGGGTTAAACAAGGCTAACAGGAATGACGGGGTTAAACAATGCTAACAGGAATGAGGGGGCTAACGGGGCTAACAGGAATGAGGGGGCTAACGGGGCTAACAGGAATGAGGGGGCTAAACAAGGCTAACAGGAATGAGGGGGGTAACAGGGCTTAACAGGAATGAGGGGCTAACAAGGCTAACAGGAATGAGGGGCTAACAAGGCTAACAGGGCTAACAGGAATGACGGGGCTAAACAAGGCTAACAGGGCTAACAGGAATGACGGGGCTAACAGGGCTAACAGGAATGACTGGGCTTAACAAGGCTAACAGGAATGACGGGGCTAACAGAGCTAACAGGAATGACTGGGCTTAACAAGGCTAACAGGAATGACGGGGCTAACAGGGCTAACAGGAATGATGGGGCTAAACAAGGCTAACAAGAATGACGGGGCTAACAGGGCTAACAGGAATGATGGGGCTAAACAAGGCTAACAAGAATGACGGGGCTAACAGGGCTAACAGGAATGAGGGGGCTAAACAAGGCTAACAGGGCTAACAGGAATGACGGGGCTAAACAAGGCTAACAGGGCTAACAGGAATGACGGGGCTAACAGGAATGACTGGGCTTAACAAGGCTAACAGGAATGACGGAGCTAACAGGCCTAACAGGAATGAGGGGGCTAAACAAGGCGAACAAGGCTGAAAAGGTAAGTGTGAAAAGGAGCTACGTTAGCCCAGGTCTAATGTTAGTCCAGGCTCATTCGGTCCTAATCAGGCTAAAGTCATTTCTGAGCCCTGGTGAAGGTCGGGACTGAGGTGTGAAGTGTTCCTGGTTAAGTTAAGGCAGTCGGGGCCTCAGGCTCCAGATGTGTGATCTCAGTGTGAATTCACCAAAATAAGAGTCCAGGGCCTCGTCGCAGAAACATTCCTCTCTGCTCGTTTCCATCTGAAGCTTCAGTGACGGGAAAAGTTTTCCTCGTCCAACAATCCCACCACATGTCGGCCGGTCTGACGTTAATCCAGACAGAATAAATACAAAGAGGAACTGAGAGTGTTTCCTGCTGCTGATGAACTCAGCAGCGTTTGTGTTTAAATCCACAGACTTTGAGTTTAAAACGTGGACCTGCAGGTCGTCTCTGACCGCACGCCATCGCCCGCTTTATTGCTTGTTTTCGTTGCTTTTTTCTTGAAGTGGACGTGGTGTCACGTTACTTGTAGACTGCAACAATAAAAGCAGGAACTTTTTCCACCTCGGCGCAGGCTCAGGGTTAAAACATCTGTAATCATATAAAGGAATCAACATTGTGTTCCTGAAGTGAGTGGATTATTTTCCACCCCTGAGTGTACATGCTTAGATTCTAAACTGCCCTCATGCCAACAAACCATCTCTTTCAGGACTGATGCTCACTTCAAAGGGTGTTTTTGCTCTTTGTGGCTCTGATCTTCAGCCGAGCTCCGTGGAGACTCGCGGCGTCATTGGAGTCGAGCCAGCGAGCACAGCGACGACCGACAACTGCTGGTGAGCAAAGAGAAAATCTGCATCTGAAACTAAAGGTTTAGTCTGTATTTGGTGAAGTGACCGTGACCGTGTGTGATGTGCTTGCTTGCAGAGAAGAGATCGTCAGCAGCAGCGACCAGCGCCGTTCACACCTCTGAGAGAAGCAGGAACTGAACTGTGAGACGAGGAAATGACGGACGACTCTGTCTGAACTAACGGGACAAAAGTAATGACATCCTAAACGTGACGCTTACAGACTTTGGCTGAGGTCAGGAGTCCGTTTGAACCTTTCTGCCTTTGATCCAAACACACGTCCATTATCACTTCATACCTCCACCTCTGTCTTTAGCATGTAACTGGTTTCATTATTCAGTCTTTGTGGTTCAGACTTTGTTGGTAAACTGATTTTTAAACATTTTTTTAATGAAATATCTGCTGTTTAAAAACTGGCTGATTCCCAACCCTCAGACCCATCAGCTGATGCTCCTCCTTCCATTTGCTGTCGACGATTAATCGGTTAAATAACACTTACTGACAATCTACCTCCCCGATTGACTGACCTGTCAGCTTGAGCTTGTAAATGGAGGCCGGTGAGGACATGCAGGTGGAGGCAGAGAGCGGGGGCGGACGTGTCGAAGAGCTGATAGATCGGTTTGAGTGCAGTGTAGAATCAGAGGAAGACGAGCAAGAAGGTCAACACAGAGAGACAGGAGATGATGTAGGGCGAAGCGTGGCCCGACAGGAGGAGGACGAAACGGTTCAGCCTGAACAGTCAGTGTCAGAATCACCGGTTGACAATGAAACCGTGGAGAGCGCAGAGAGAGAGGACGGCGTGAGACGCCGAGAATCGTTTGGTAACATAGAAATCAGACAGTTCCTCAATTTGTCGCCTCCGCAGGGCCTCAACTACGCCTCGTTCTACCAACACGTAGTGGACAAGTTTCAAAGGGTCGTTGAAAGAGCATTAGCGCTGGCTGGCCCTCGTGATGTAGTCCAGGTCGAACTGAGGGGACAAAGCCTGCCAAGCAACACCTCCATGATAAGACGTGACGGCGCTGAGAATTTGGAACAATTTCAAACGCTTTTAGATCAACTGGTGCAGTCGAACATGGAAATATCCGCGGACCAGTCGCTGGAGGTCGTCATTCAGATTGTGAGGAACCTGGCAGGCGGAATGGGTCAGAAAAGACAGCTGAAAACACTCATGGAGGCTGAAGTAGTAAAGAAAAAACGTCGCTTTCTGTACATCGTTGACAACACTGATAACAAGTGCTTTTCCATAAATGTAGCCCACCTGCTGGACCCGGGCTTAGATGATGCCCAGGCGTCTGAGCGAGGAGCTGAAATACACAGAAGTGCAGGATTATCTGACAATTCTCTTGTCACACTGGAAGATGTCAGTAAATTTGAAAAGATTTTGGGCTGCAGGATTGCAGTGTTTTACCGACAAAGAGGAGATCAAGAATGGTCCAAATTTGTCACAGGGCAGCTGAAAGGAGAGAGGACGCTGTTAATGCTGTTGACCGGCGGGCATTACTACGGTATCAAAGATCTGAAAGGATTCTTAGGGAATAACTTTGCCTGTGAATGGTGTCTTACTGGTTACGCCAGGAAGGGAAGCCACTCCTGCTCAGACTGTTGTCCTGTCTGCTGCGACCCCGACTGCCCACGGCAGCCTCTGCAGTTAACACCCTGCTCTGACTGCAACAGAACTTGTCGTTCAGTGTACTGCTTCAAAAAGCACCGCGAGCCGACAGAACAAAGCCATAACGGCAAAACATCCAGCAGGTGTGAAAAGGTGAAAAAATGTCCCCAGTGCAACTTTGTGTACTACAATCAACCACACAAGTGTCCCAAGAGAAAGTGTAAAATCTGCGATATGCCCCTGCCTAAAGTCGCCCCTGATGGCGTCAGCGCGTCAGACCCACATCGATGTTACATCCAGCCCGAAGGAATCGAAGACAGTCACTGTGAAAAGTTGGTCTTTTATGATTTTGAGACGTTTGTCAATGAAAAAGGTGAGCACGTTCCTTTCTACGTCAGCACCTCCACCTTCAGCGGGGAGTCGTGGTGCGCAGAAGGACCCGACTGTGACATTGAGTTTTTAAAGCGTTTCAGACAGAGCCGTTATAAAGAGTACACCTTCATCGCTCACAACGCAAAGGGATTTGACAGTTATTTAATCCTGAAACCCATGGTGGAACAAAATCTGACGCCATCATTGATCGCACAAGGCAGCAAAATCCTCTGCTTTACAGATCAAAGTTTTAAGCAAAGGTATATCGATTCTGTCTCCTTTCTGCCGATGCGCTTAGCGCAGCTACCAGAAGCTTTGGGGTTTGAAAACTCGGTGAAAGGATATTTTCCTCACCATTTCAGCTCTGAGAGCAATTTAAAGTATGTCGGGCGTTACCCTCCGCCTGAGGCGTACGGGGCGGACCGCATGTCCGTGAGCGAGAGAGATACGTTCATGAAATGGTACGAAACAGTGAAAGACGGCGAGTTTGATTTCAACAAAGAAGTCAAAGTGTACTGCCAAAACGACACAAACATCCTAAGAACCGCCTGCCTGAAATTCAGAGAACAGTTCATAAAAGACACAGCGGTCAACCCCTTCAGCTGCATCACTATAGCCTCCGCCTGCATGAAAGTATTCAGGTCGCACCACTTGCTCCCAAATTGCATCGCGATCCCCTCGCCTGACAACTACAGGACGCAGAGCAAGTCCTTCTCACGCGTGGCCATTCAGTGGTTAGAATGGGAAGCTCACAACAGAGGTGTTTTCATTCAGCACGCTCTGAACCAAGGTGAGAAACAGATCGGGACATACGTTGTAGACGGCTATGCTGTAGTGAACAACGAGCACCATGCCTTTGAGTTTTTAGGGTGCTTTTACCACGGGTGTCCCACCTGTTTAAACCCTAAAGACACAAACATCCTGACAAGGGAAACCTTTGGCATAATGCACGAGAAAACTAAAGAGAAACTTGGGCTATTGAAGTCTTCACACGGGCTGAATGTGACATATATATGGGAACATGACTGGCGGAAAATGAAGGAAAATGATCAGAGTGTGAAAACATTCCTTGAAAAGTTTGAACTGCCAGAACCGCTGGAGCCAAGAGATGCTCTGTATGGAGGCCGAACCTCTACCATCAGGTTGCGACACACGGCCAAAGAGAATGAAACTGTTTCATACGTGGACGTGAATTCGTTATATCCTCACGTTATGTGTGACTCAGAGTGCTTCTATCCCCTCGATCACCCGATCATTCTGCACAGAGATTTTGAAAACCCTAAAAACTACTTTGGGTTGATTCATGCCAAAGTCTACCCTCCGCAAGGTTTGTTTTTCCCCGTGCTGCCGAGTCGAACAGCCAAAGGGAAATTATTGTTCACACTTTGTCGGCAGTGCGGTGAGCTCAATAATCAGGGAGGCCCCTGCACTCACAGCGAGGAAGAGCGAGCTCTGACAGGAGTGTGGGTCACCCCTGAATTCAACAAGGCTGTAGAGCAGGGGTACCGCGTCGGGAAAATCTATGAAATCTGGCACTTTCCCAAGAAATCCAATGACATTTTTAGGGACTACATGAACAGATTTCTGAAAGGAAAACAAGAGGCCTCAGGGTTTCCCTTGGGGGTGGAGAGTGAAGAAAGCAAGCAAAAGTACATCAGAGAGCATCACGAACAGCAGGGCATTAAGTTAGATCCCAGTGAAATCAGGTTCAACCCGGCCAAACGCCAGATTGCGAAGCTGTGCCTGAACTCACTCTGGGGGAAATTTGGGCAAAGATCTAACCTGACCAACTCCACCTTGATCACAAAGCCAGAGGAGTTCCTCCAATACATGTTTTCGGGCAAATACAAGATCCACTATTTCACTTTCATAAGTGACCAAGTGGCTCTGGTGCAGTGGAGCTACAACAACAAGAAATACATTGTCTCCCCTGGAAAGGCGAACGTGTTCATCGCCGCCTTTGTCACGGCCTACGGTCGCCTCGCACTGTACGAGTACTTGAGCCAGTTGCAGGATCGAGTCTTGTATCATGACACTGACAGTCTGGTGTATGTGAGCAGACCGGGCCAATACAAACTCCCCACGGGGGAACGGCTAGGTGAGCTGAAGGACGAACTCAGCGGTGATTCCATCGAGGAGTGGGTCACCAGCGGTCCGAAAAGCTACGGCTACAAAACCTCCTCCGACAAGGTGGTGCTGAAAGCGAAGGGTATCACACAAAACTATGAGAACCGCCAGCAGGTGTGCTTTGACAGTCTCAGGGAACTGGTGGAGGGGTATATCGATCATCAGACTCCAGAAACAGCTGATGAAATGATCATCCCTCAGAGCAGGATCGTCAGGGATAAAAAGGGGTTTCTTCTCCGGAACGTCACCTTTAAGAAACGGTATCGGGTGGTGTACGACAAGAGATGGCTGCTACCGAACGGTCAAACGCTGCCTTTTGGTTACTGAAAACACAGGGAAGCGAACCGGGACCAAAGTCCGACTGTGGGCTACAGACGCCCTCTTTCTGACTGATTGTGGGTCTGAGTGGTTCTGGGAAAACTTTTCTTTGGTCCAAAGTGTTTGAACACGTTGTCAGTTACAAATCAAAGCTGTTAACTCGTGACTGTTTGGGTGCAAACAACAGAACAGACGACACAGAACACCTGAAACATTAGAGTCAGCAGGTTTTTACAGCTGGATCTGACAAACTCTGACTCTGATGTGGAAGTGAATCCTTTGCGGGGACCAGTTTTTGCTGGAGACTTAAATCTGGGATCTGCAGTTTATCTTTGGTGTCACGGGACAAAAATTCCACACTAACCTCTGAGTGTGTTGGGCAGGTTTTGGGACGGGGTCATAAGGTTTAGGGGTAGATGGAAAGCTAAGAGGTCGATAAACTCTGTTACTTGGCCAGTTTTAGCCAAAGGCTGATTCACCTTCATAAATGAATCATCGGGGTCACAATCACAGTTGGTTGAAGCTTCATCTTCCGGTGCATGAAGCGTCACTCAGACTTTGGTTGTGGTTCTTTTTCCAGATAACTGCCGACCCCCAGCTTTAACTGTATATTTATGTTTCTGGTTACTTACACTCACTTGAGTTTGTTTATTTTTAGTTTACATTGAAAATGGAAGAAGACCAAGTGCTCAAAGCAGTAAATCAAATGTGGCCTTTGCTTAAAAAACGGCAGCAACAAAAACTTATGGCGCTTTTCCACCAGCATCTACTCGACTCGACCTGTAGGGTTCTCCACCAGGTGATAGTACCTGGTACCAGGTACTTTTTTAGTTCCTACTCGGCCAGGGTTCCAAGCGAGCTGAGTCGAGCCGAAAATGTGATGTCACCAGACTGCAGGCCACTGATTGGCCAGGGAGTGACATCACTGGATGAGTCATGAGAGCGACTCGTTCACAAGAATCAAACCCTCCGTTTTTAAAACCCTGGAAACAGACCAGGCGTTTTTTATTATTTCTGCGAACGAGGTAAACGGCTCCACGCAAACCAAACGCTCCGTGTCCTTAGTTGTTTTTGTGCCACATACAAATTACGTAGCTGAAGTTTCGGGCCACCTTGCTATGACGACCCCCCCCCCCCGCCACACTTTGAGGTGGTACGCTACTGTAATGGAAAACCAACCAAACTGTCGAGTCGAGTAGAGCTAAAACTGTGTGATGGAAAAGCACCATTAGAGAAAAGAAACCTGTAGTTTTTGCCAGTACTGTCTTCACTGTCTGAATTCATATCTACTTTTAGTTACCATGAACTAGTTTTTAAACTTCCATGTTACATGCAAGCAGGAAGCATTTTTACATGATCTTTACTAACGCTTACATGATCCTTTCTTAAATGTTATGAATCAGCCTGCAAGGATAAAGGACGTGACGATCCACAGTTCTCAGATCAAGCTGCACATCATTTGTATCAGACAGGTTTTGGGTTCCCGAGGAAGAGAAGTATCTCTGACACATGAAGCTAAATCATGTGTCGGCCTCCAGAGAGTGATTTGGTGTTTGTTTTGGTGATGGTTCAATAAAGGGACTCTGAAACCTCAACCTCTCTGTCTGTGTCTCTCTCTCTCTCTCTGTCTCTGTCTCTCTCTCTCTCTGTTTCTCTGTCTCTCTCTCTCTCTCTGTCTCTCTCATGAAACAGAGAATGAAGCATCCATCACACATCATGTTCAATGTTCAAATCAAAGTCTGGAGTTTAACCAGTGCTAACGGGGCTAACAGAGCTAACAGGGCTAACAATGCTAATAGGGCTAACAAAGCTAACAAGGCTAATTGGGCTAACAGAGCTAACTGGGCTGACAAGGTGCGTGTGAAAGGTAGCTACATTACAGGGAGAATATAGCACTACGCTTCCATCACACATAATGTGACAGGTGCCCCGCCCCCCTCATCAACCAATCAGAAACCACTTCTCCTCTAATCCACACCCACAGATGCATTCATAACCCTGCCCCCTGATTTATCATGAGACGTGCCACGCACCCCCCATCAACCTATCAGCAATCACCTCTTTAAGCTACACCCACAGTTCCCTCCCTTGTTTTGTTTCATTTTTTTTTTTATTTTTTTTTTTTATTGTTGGACAAGCCCAGGCAAATGCCTGGCCAAGGCCCAGGAGACAGATCGGCCGGTAAGAACACACAGGACACCGACACACTGTTGTTCATCTTTAATCAGTCAGATTATTTACAACAACACAGGAATGGTTTCACCAAACACACAAGAGTGGTCCCAGTATTTGGAAAAGAGCCCAGAGGAGTTTTTAGGAAACGGTCCTTTGAGGAGTTTAGATGCAAACTTCTGAGGGAGTCTGGCCTTTCGGCAGAGGTGCCTCAGACCGTCTCCTGTGGAAATGTCACAGCGTGGTCCTGCTGCTCGCCGTCGGACAGAGCCGCCTTGATGAGGTCCAGGGCGATGTTCCTGAATGCCGTCTTCAGATGGGGCTTCGCAATAGCGAGGCCTTTCTTGAACAAAGGCACTGACTGCCTACCCAGTTGGAAGACCCCGGACAAGAAAAGCCTCCCGTAGGACAGCAAGCGGCCTGTTAGGCGGAGAACCTGGATGGCGACACAGCATGGGTGTTTTCGGAGAACCTTATCCAAATTCATGATTTTCACACTCCGGCAGAAGTCGTGTACGTCTTAAGGGTGTCGCTGCCCGGTCTGGAGGTTAAACTCCTTGCCCACAAACCAGCGGTCCGGACCCGTACTTGTTTGTTCTGCACGGTCTCCGCGATGGTGTGCTCTTCTTATCGTAGCGGACTCCCTCGCTGCCTCAGTAGTTGCTGCTGCGTCTTCGTTAATAGTTGTAATTTTTGTATTTTTTGCAATTTTTCCTGTTCTGCACGGTCGCTTCCTCAGTACTTGGTGCTGCGTCTTTGTTAATAGTTGTAATTTTTCCTGTTCTGCACTGTCGCTTCCTCAGTACTTGGTGCTGCGTCTTTGTTAATAGTTGTAATGTTTGTATTTTTTGCACACACACACAGACTCGGCTGTTGGACAAGCCCAGGCAAATCGGCCCAAGGCCCAGGAGACAGATCGGCCAGTAAGAACACACAGGACACGATACACTGTTGTTCATCTTTAATCAGTCAGATTCTTTACAACAACACAGGAATGGTTTTACCAAACACACAAGAGTGGTCCCAGTATTTGGAAAAGAGCCCAGAGGAGTTTTTAGGAAACGGTCCTTTGAGGAGTTTAGATGCAAACTTCTGAGGGAGTCTGGCCTTTCGGCAGAGATGCCTCAGACCGTCTCCTGTGGAAATGTCACGGCGTGGTCCTGCTGCTCGCCGTCGGACAGAGCCGCCTTGACGAGGTCCAGGGCGATGTTCCTGAATGCCGTCTTCAGATGGGGCTTCGCAATAGCAAGGCCTTTCTTGAACAAAGGCACTGACTGCCTACCCAGTTGGAAGACCCCGGACAAGAAAAGCCTCCCGTAGGACAGCAAGCGGCCTGTTAGGCGGAGAACCTGGATGGCGACACAGCATGGGTGTTTTCGGAGAACCTTATCCAAATTCATGATTTTCACACTCCGGCAGAAGTCGTGTACGTCTTAAGGGTGTCGCTGCCCGGTCTGGAGGTTAAACTCCTTGCCCACAAACCAGCGGTCCGGACCCTTACTCGTTTGTTCTGCACAGTCTCCGAGAATGGTGTGTTCCTCTTATCTTAGCGGACTCCCTCGCTGCCTCAGTAGTTGCTGCTGCGTCTTCGTTAATAGTTGTAATTTTTGTATTTTTTGCAATTTTTCCTGTTCTGCACGGTCGCTTCCTCAGTACTTGGTGCTGCGTCTTTGTTAATAGTTGTATTTTTTGCAATTTTTCCTGTTCTGCACGGTCGCTTCCTCAGTACTTGGTGCTGCGTCTTTGTTAATAGTTGTAATTTTTCCTGTTCTGCACTGTCGCTTCCTCAGTACTTGGTGCTGCGTCTTTGTTAATAGTTGTAATGTTTGTATTTTTTGCACACACACACAGACTCGGCTGTTGGACAAGCCCAGGCAAATCGGCCCAAGGCCCAGGAGACAGATCGGCCAGTAAGAACACACAGGACACGATACACTGTTGTTCATCTTTAATCAGTCAGATTCTTTACAACAACACAGGAATGGTTTTACCAAACACACAAGAGTGGTCCCAGTATTTGGAAAAGAGCCCAGACGAGTTCTTAGGAAACGGTCCTTTGAGGAGTTTAGATGCAAACTTCTGAGGGAGTCTGGCCTTTCGGCAGAGATGCCTCAGACCGTCTCCTGTGGAAATGTCACGGCGTGGTCCTGCTGCTCGCCGTCGGACAGAGCCGCCTTGACGAGGTCCAGGGCGATGTTCCTGAATGCCGTCTTCAGATGGGGCTTCGCAATAGCGAGGCCTTTCTTGAACAAAGGCACTGACTGCCTACCCAGTTGGAAGACCCCGGACAAGAAAAGCCTCCCGTAGGACAGCAAGCGGCCTGTTAGGCGGAGAACCTGGATGGCGACACAGCATGGGTGTTTTCGGAGAACCTTATCCAAATTCATGATTTTCACACTCCGGCAGAAGTCGTGTACGTCTTAAGGGTGTCGCTGCCCGGTCTGGAGGTTAAACTCCTTGCCCACAAACCAGCGGTCCGGACCCTTACTCGTTTGTTCTGCACAGTCTCCGAGAATGGTGTGTTCCTCTTATCTTAGCGGACTCCCTCGCTGCCTCAGTAGTTGCTGCTGCGTCTTCGTTAATAGTTGTAATTTTTGTATTTTTTGCAATTTTTCCTGTTCTGCACGGTCGCTTCCTCAGTACTTGGTGCTGCGTCTTTGTTAATAGTTGTATTTTTTGCAATTTTTCCTGTTCTGCACGGTCGCTTCCTCAGTACTTGGTGCTGCGTCTTTGTTAATAGTTGTAATTTTTCCTGTTCTGCACTGTCGCTTCCTCAGTACTTGGTGCTGCGTCTTTGTTAATAGTTGTAATGTTTGTATTTTTTGCACACACACACAGACTCGGCTGTTGGACAAGCCCAGGCAAATCGGCCCAAGGCCCAGGAGACAGATCGGCCAGTAAGAACACACAGGACACGATACACTGTTGTTCATCTTTAATCAGTCAGATTCTTTACAACAACACAGGAATGGTTTTACCAAACACACAAGAGTGGTCCCAGTATTTGGAAAAGAGCCCAGAGGAGTTTTTAGGAAACGGTCCTTTGAGGAGTTTAGATGCAAACTTCTGAGGGAGTCTGGCCTTTCGGCAGAGATGCCTCAGACCGTCTCCTGTGGAAATGTCACGGCGTGGTCCTGCTGCTCGCCGTCGGACAGAGCCGCCTTGACGAGGTCCAGGGCGATGTTCCTGAATGCCGTCTTCAGATGGGGCTTCGCAATAGCGAGGCCTTTCTTGAACAAAGGCACTGACTGCCTACCCAGTTGGAAGACCCCGGACAAGAAAAGCCTCCCGTAGGACAGCAAGCGGCCTGTTAGGCGGAGAACCTGGATGGCGACACAGCATGGGTGTTTTCGGAGAACCTTATCCAAATTCATGATTTTCACACTCCGGCAGAAGTCGTGTACGTCTTAAGGGTGTCGCTGCCCAGTCTGGAGGTTAAACTCCTTGCCCACAAACCAGCGGTCCGGACCCGTACTTGTTTGTTCTGCACGGTCTCCGCGATGGTGTGCTCTTCTTATCGTAGCGGACTCCCTCGCTGCCTCAGTACTTGGTGCTGCGTCTACGTTAATAGTTGTAATTTTTCCAGACAAATCTTTTAAACGCAGCTCTCTTCCCACTGTTTTTGTGCTGATTGGTTGATTAAGGGGGCGTGGCACATGTCACATGATGTGTCATGGGGTGGGGTTATGGATGCGTCTGTGGGTGTGGCTTGGAGAGGTCATTGGGGACGTGGCACATGTCACATGATGCGATGGGGGCGGGGCTATGGATGTGTATGTGGGTGTGGCTTAGAGAAGTGGTTTCTGATTGGTTGATGGGGGGGGGGCACCTGTCATTGTGTGTGTGATGGAAGCGTAGTGCTTTATTCTCTCTCTCCTAGATAGAGTACCAGGGGCACAAAACCTCCATTAGAGTACCAGGGTCACGAAACCTCCGTTAGAATACTAGGGGGCACCAGACCTCCATTACAGTACTAGGGTCACGAGACCTCCGTTAGAGTACCAGGGGCACGAGACCTCCATTACAGTACTAGGGTCACGAGACCTCCGTTAGAGTACCAGGGGCACGAGACCTCCGTTAGAATACTAGGGGGCACCAGACCTCCATTACAGTACTAGGGTCACGAGACCTCCGTTAGAGTACCAGGGGCACGAGACCTCCGTTAGAGTACCAGGGGCACGAGACCTCCATTACAGGGTCACGAGACCTCCGTTAGAGTACCAGGGGCACGAGACCTCCATTACAGTACTAGGGTCACGAGACCTCCGTTAGAGTACCAGGGGCACAACACCTCCGTTAGAGTACCAGGATCACGAATCCTCCGTTAGAGTACTAGGGGGCACGAGACCTCCGTTACAGTACCAGGGGCACGAGACCTCCGTTAGAGTACCAGGGGCACAAAACCTCCGTTAGAGTACTAGGGGGCACGAGACCTCCGTTACAGTACCAGGGGCACGAGACCTCCGTTAGACTACCAGGGGCACGAAACCTCCGTTAGAGTACTCGGGGGCACGAGACCTCCGTTACAGTACCAGGGGCACGAGACCTCCGTTAGAGTACCAGGGGCACGAAACCTCCGTTAGAGTACTAGGGGGGACGAGACCTCCATTAGAGTACCAGGGGCACGAGACCTCCGTTAGAGTACCAGGGGCACGAGACCTCCATTAGAGTACCAGGGGCATGAGACCTCCATTAGAGTACCAGGGGCACGAGACCTCCATTAGAGTACCAGGGGCATGAGACCTCCGTTAGAGTACTAGGGGGCACGAAATACTTGTATGTTTGATTTTTACAATTTTTTATGTGGGTGTGGCTTGGAGAGCTAATTGCTGATTGGTTGATGAAGGGGGCGTGGTTCATGTCACATGATTTATGATTAGAGCATCATGGGGCGGGGTTATGGATGCGTCTGTGGGTGTGGCTTAGAGGAGAGGTGGTTTCTGATTGGTAGATGGGGGGGGGCACCTGTCGTGTGTGATGGATGCATAGTGCTTTCTTCAAGGGAGAGAGCTGTGGGTGTGGCTTAGAGAGATGATTGCTGATAGGTTGATGGGGGGGGGGGGGGGCACATGTCACATGATAAGTCAGGGGGCGGGGTTATGGATGCATCTGTGGGTGTGGCTTAGAGAAGTGGTTTCTGATTGGTTGATGGGGGGGGGGGGGGGGCGGGGGACCTGTCACATTATGTGTGATGGAAGAGTAGTGCTGTATTCTCCCTGTAATGTAGCTACCTTTCACACACACTTATTAGCCCTGTTAGCTCTGTTAACCTTGCTAGCCCTGTTAGCTTTGTTAGTCCTATTAGCATTGTTAGCCCTGTTAGCATTTTTAGCTCTGTTAGTCTTGGTTGCCCTGTTAGCTCAGTTTGCCCTATCAGCATTGTTAGCCTTGTTAGCCCTGTTAACTTTGATAGCCCTATAAGCTTTGTTAGCCCTATTAGCCATGTTAGCCCTGTTAGCTTTGTTAGCCCTATTAGCCATGTTAGCCCTGTTAGCTTTGTTAGCCCTGTTAGCCCCATTAGCTTTGTAAGCCCTATAAGCGTTGTTAGCTTTGTTAGCCCTATTAGTATTGTTAGCCTTGTTAGCCCTATCAGCCCTGTTAGCCTTGTTAGCCCTGTTAGCATTGTTAGCCCTGTTAGCTTTGTTAGCCCTGTTACCATTGTTAGCCCTATTAGCCCTGTTAGCTTTGTTAGCCCTGTTAGCCTTGTTAGCCCTGTTAGCATTGTTAGCCCTATTAGCCCTGTTAGCTTTGTTAGCCCTGTTAGCCTTGTTAGCCCTGTTAGTCTTGTTAGCCCTGTTAGCCTTGTTAGCCCTGTTAGCATTGTTAGCCATATTAGCCCATTTAGCTTTGTTAGCCCTGTTAGCCTTGTTAGCCCTGTTACCATTGTTAGCCCTATTAGCCCTGTTAGCTTTGTTAGCCCTGTTACCATTGTTAGCCCTATTAGCCCTGTTAGCTTTGTTAGCCCTGTTAGCCTTGTTAGCCCTGTTAGCATTGTTAGCCCTATTAGCCCTGTTAGCTTTGTTAGCCCTATCAGGACGGTTTCTTTTCTCTGATATTCATGTAAACGAGCTGTGAGTTGTGTTTCTAAACTGCTCGTCACAGCTAACGCTCATATTTCATCATGCATGGGTGGTGCTACGCCTTTCACCAATCAGCTGTCGTCCTCCACGTCACAGTCAAACCCTGAACAAATCACAGCCGGCCAGCTGTTTCCTGTCTTTCTGCCTGTGGCTGAGCGGTGTTCTCCAGTCACACTCGGGCCTCCAGTGCCAACCTCATGCTGAAGCTATGAGCTCCTGCAGCTCGTCGTCCTGACAACGGACCTGACCGGCTCACGACTGAACTCGTCCTCAGGTCACACAGGTACACAGCCCACATTTGTCTGAGCAGGAAAACACAGTCATCATGGCGTTTGACAGCACGTAGCCTGGAGCTCTGGAGCGGGTTAGCACAGTTAGCCCCTGTTAGCACAGTTAGCACCTGAAGATCAGTTAAACACGTAGAGGAAAGGTGACCATGTGACACTTGGCTCACTTGGCAGTGAGCACAGGAACTGGAGTGAGGGAGAGACAAGAGAGCAAAAGAGCACTGCAGCAGGACAGGTGAGAAACATGAGCGACAGAAAACGTAGTAACATCTGGACACATTTTAATAGAACTGATAGTTGGAGGACAGAGTGCAGACTTTGCAAAATTAAAATTTCATATCGGACAGACTCCACAAACAACCTGCACAGACAAGTGTGTACTGTTCACCATCAATTCAGTTAGAGGAGGAAAGACAAGCAAGGGAAGCTGCTGTTAATGAAGGTGTCAGTGTGTCTACTGCTCCTACAATGTCTACAGCAGGGGGGTCAAACTCAATCAAAGAAGAAGCGACGACCGACAACTGCTGGTGAGCAAAGAGAAAATCTGCATCTGAAACTAAAGGTTTAGTCTGTATTTGGTGAAGTGACCATGACCGTGTGTGATGTGCTTGCTTGCAGAGAAGAGATCGTCAGCAGCAGCGACCAGCGCCGTTCACACCTCTGAGAGAAGCAGGAACTGAACTGTGAGACGAGGAAATGACGGACGACTCTGTCTGAACTAACGGGACAAAAGTAATGACATCCTAAACGTGACGCTTACAGACTTTGGCTGAGGTCAGGAGTCCGTTTGAACCTTTCTGCCTTTGATCCAAACACACGTCCATTATCACTTCATACCTCCACCTCTGTCTTCAGCATGTAACTGGTTTCATTATTCAGTCTTTGTGGTTCAGACTTTGCTGGTAAACTGATTTTTAAACATTTTTTTTAATGAAATATCTGCTGTTTAAAAACTGGCTGATTCCCAACCCTCAGACCCATCAGCTGATGCTCCTCCTTCCATTTGCTGTCGACGATTAATCGGTTAAATAACACTTACTGACAATCTACCTCCCCGATTGACTGACCTGTCAGCTTGAGGTTGTAAATGGAGGCCGGTGAGGACATGCAGGTGGAGGCAGAGAGCGGGGGCGGACGTGTCGAAGAGCTGATAGATCGGTTTGAGTGCAGTGTAGAATCAGAGGAAGACGAGCAAGAAGGTCAACACAGAGAGACAGGAGATGATGTAGGGCGAAGCGTGGCCCGACAGGAGGAGGACGAAACGGTTCAGCCTGAACAGTCAGTGTCAGAATCACCGGTTGACAATGAAACCGTGGAGAGCGCAGAGAGAGAGGACGGCGTGAGACGCCGAGAATCGTTTGGTAACATAGAAATCAGACAGTTCCTCAATTTGTCGCCTCCGCAGGGCCTCGACTACCCCTCGTTCTACCAACACGTAGTGGACAAGTTTCAAAGGGTCGTTGAAAGAGCATTAGCGCTGGCTGGCCCTCGTGATGTAGTCCAAGTCGAACTGAGGGAACAAAAGCCTGCCAAGCAACACCTCCATGATAAGACGTGACGGCGCTGAGAATTTGGAACAATTTCAAACGCTTTTAGATCAACTGGTGCAGTCGAACATGGAAATATCCGCGGACCAGTCGCTGGAGGTCGTCATTCAGATTGTGAGGAACCTGGCAGGCGGAATGGGTCAGAAAAGACAGCTGAAAACACTCATGGATGCTGAAGTAGTAAAGAAAAAACGTCGCTTTCTGTACATCGTTGACAACACTGATAACAAGTGCTTTTCCATAAATGTAGCCCACCTGCTGGACCCGGGCTTAGATGATGCCCAGGCGTCTGAGCGAGGAGCTGAAATACACAGAAGTGCAGGATTATCTGACAATTCTCTTGTCACACTGGAAGATGTCAGTAAATTTGAAAAGATTTTGGGCTGCAGGATTGCAGTGTTTTACCGACAAAGAGGAGATCAAGAATGGTCCAAATTTGTGAGCACGTTCCTTTCTACGTCAGCACCTCCACCTTCAGCGGGGAGTCGTGGTGCGCAGAAGAACCCGACTGTGACATTGAGTTTTTAAAGCGTTTCAGACAGAGCCGTTATAAAGAGTACACCTTCATCGCTCACAACGCAAAGGGATTTGACAGTTATTTAATCCTGAAACCCATGGTGGAACAAAATCTGACGCCATCATTGATCGCACAAGGCAGCAAAATCCTCTGCTTTACAGATCAAAGTTTTAAGCAAAGGTATATCGATTCTGTCTCCTTTCTGCCGATGCGCTTAGCGCAGCTGCCAGAAGCTTTGGGGTTTGAAAACTCGGTGAAAGGATATTTTCCTCACCATTTCAGCTCTGAGAGCAATTTAAAGTATGTCGGGCGTTACCCTCCGCCTGAGGCGTACGGGGCGGACCGCATGTCCGTGAGCGAGAGAGATACGTTCATGAAATGGTACGAAACAGTGAAAGACGGCGAGTTTGATTTCAACAAAGAAGTCAAAGTGTACTGCCAAAACGACACAAACATCCTAAGAACCGCCTGCCTGAAATTCAGAGAACAGTTCATAAAAGACACAGCGGTCAACCCCTTCAGCTGCGTCACTATAGCCTCCGCCTGCATGAAAGTATTCAGGTCGCACCACTTGCTCCCAAATTGCATCGCGATCCCCTCGCCTGACAACTACAGGACGCAGAGCAAGTCCTTCTCACGCGTGGCCATTCAGTGGTTAGAATGGGAAGCTCACAACAGAGGTGTTTTCATTCAGCACGCTCTGAACCAAGGTGAGAAACAGATCGGGACATACGTTGTAGACGGCTATGCTGTAGTGAACAACGAGCACCATGCCTTTGAGTTTTTAGGGTGCTTTTACCACGGGTGTCCCACCTGTTTAAACCCTAAAGACACAAACATCCTGACAAGGGAAACCTTTGGCATAATGCACGAGAAAACTAAAGAGAAACTTGGGCTATTGAAGTCTTCACACGGGCTGAATGTGACATATATATGGGAACATGACTGGCGGAAAATGAAGGAAAATGATCAGAGTGTGAAAACATTCCTTGAAAAGTTTGAACTGCCAGAACCGCTGGAGCCAAGAGATGCTCTGTATGGAGGCCGAACCTCTACCATCAGGTTGCGACACACGGCCAAAGAGAATGAAACTGTTTCATACGTGGACGTGAATTCGTTATATCCTCACGTTATGTGTGACTCAGAGTGCTTCTATCCCCTCGATCACCCGATCATTCTGCACAGAGATTTTGAAAACCCTAAAAACTACTTTGGGTTGATTCATGCCAAAGTCTACCCTCCGCAAGGTTTGTTTTTCCCCGTGCTGCCGAGTCGAACAGCCAAAGGGAAATTATTGTTCACACTTTGTCGGCAGTGCGGTGAGCTCAATAATCAGGGAGGCCCCTGCACTCACAGCGAGGAAGAGCGAGCTCTGACAGGAGTGTGGGTCACCCCTGAATTCAACAAGGCTGTAGAGCAGGGGTACCGCGTCGGGAAAATCTATGAAATCTGGCACTTTCCCAAGAAATCCAATGACATTTTTAGGGACTACATGAACAGATTTCTGAAAGGAAAACAAGAGGCCTCAGGGTTTCCCTTGGGGGTGGAGAGTGAAGAAAGCAAGCAAAAGTACATCAGAGAGCATCACGAACAGCAGGGCATTAAGTTAGATCCCAGTGAAATCAGGTTCAACCCGGCCAAACGCCAGATTGCGAAGCTGTGCCTGAACTCACTCTGGGGGAAACTTGGGCAAAGATCTAACCTGACCAACTCCACCTTGATCACAAAGCCAGAGGAGTTCCTCCAATACATGTTTTCGGGCAAATACAAGATCCACTATTTCACTTTCATAAGTGACCGAGTGGCTCTGGTGCAGTGGAGCTACAACAACAAGAAATACATTGTCTCCCCTGGAAAGGCGAACGTGTTCATCGCCGCCTTTGTCACGGCCTACGGTCGCCTCGCACTGTACGAGTACTTGAGCCAGTTGCAGGATCGAGTCTTGTATCATGACACTGACAGTCTGGTGTATGTGAGCAGACCGGGCCAATACAAACTCCCCACGGGGGAACGGCTAGGTGAGCTGAAGGACGAACTCAGCGGTGATTCCATCGAGGAGTGGGTCACCAGCGGTCCGAAAAGCTACGGCTACAAAACCTCCTCCGACAAGGTGGTGCTGAAAGCGAAGGGTATCACACAAAACTATGAGAACCGCCAGCAGGTGTGCTTTGACAGTCTCAGGGAACTGGTGGAGGGGTATATCGATCATCAGACTCCAGAAACAGCTGATGAAATGATCATCCCTCAGAGCAGGATCGTCAGGGATAAAAAGGGGATTTCTTCTCCGGAACGTCACCTTTAAGAAACGGTATCGGGTGGTGTACGATAAGAGATGGCTGCTACCGAACGGTCAAACGCTGCCTTTTGGTTACTGAAAACACAGGGAAGCGAACCGGGACCAAAGTCCGACTGTGGGCTACAGACGCCCTCTTTCTGACTGATTGTGGGTCTGAGTGGTTCTGGGAAAACTTTTCTTTGGTCCAAAGTGTTTGAACACGTTGTCAGTTACAAATCAAATCTGTTAACTCGTGACTGTTTGGGTGCAAACAACAGAACAGACGACACAGAACACCTGAAACATTAGAGTCAGCAGGTTTTTACAGCTGGATCTGACAAACTCTGACTCTGATGTGGAAGTGAATCCTTTGAGGGGACCAGTTTTTGCTGGAGACTTAAATCTGGGATCTGCAGTTTATCTTTGGTGTCACGGGACAAAAATTCCACACTAACCTCTGAGTGTGTTGGGCAGGTTTTGGGACGGGGTCATAAGGTTTAGGGGTAGATGGAAAGCTAAGAGGTCGATAAACTCTGTTACTTGGCCAGTTTTAGCCAAAGGCTGATTCAACTTCATAAATGAATCATCGGGGTCACAATCACAGTTGGTTGAAGCTTCATCTTCCGGTGCATGAAGCGTCACTCAGACTTTGGTTGTGGTTCTTTTTCCAGATAACTGCCGACCCCCAGCTTTAACTGTATATTTATGTTTCTGGTTACTTACACTCACTTGAGTTTGTTTATTTTTAGTTTACATTGAAAATGGAAGAGGACCAAGTGCTCAAAGCAGTAAATCAAATGTGGCCTTTGCTTAAAAAAATGGCAGCAACAAAAACTAATGCCGCTTTTCCACCAGCATCTACTCGACTCGACCTGTAGGGTTCTCCACCAGGTGATCGTACCTCGGCCTGGGTTCCCAGCGAGCTGAAAATGTTAACAAACTGTTTAATCAGAGAGAGAAGAAGAAGCTGAACCATGTGATCTGTTTGTTTTGGTGAGGGATCTATAAAGGGACTCTGAAACCTCAACCTGTCAGTCTGTCTGTCTGCCTATCTGTCTCTCTCTCATGAAACAGAGAATGAAATATCCATCACACATCATGTGACTCAGTGACATCACACGTCCTAGAATGTTCAAATCAAAGTCTGTTTAGTGAGTTTAACCAGTGCTAACAGGGCTAACAATGCTAATAGGTCTAACAACGCTAACAGAGTTAACAGGGCTAACAATGCTAATAGGGCTAACAATGCTAACAGAGTTAACAGGGCTAACAGAGCTAACGGGGCTAACAATGCTAATAGGGCTAAAGGGCTAACAAGGTGCGTGTGAAAGGTAGCTACATAACATGGAGAATAAAGCACTAGAATGCCATGGGGTGGGGTTATGGATGCGTCTGTGGGTGTGGCTTAGAGGAGATGTGGTTTCTGCGTGGTTTCTTCATCCATAACCCCGCCCCTGGTGTTCTAATCATATGTCATGAGACATGAACCACGCCCCCACATAAAAAAAAAAAAAAAATCAAGTATTTCAAAATACAACTATTTCGTGCCCCTATATACAGTATATATCTGTTTTGTCAGCACTGTTGCCTCACAGCATGAAGGTCCAGGGTTCAAATCCCGGTCGAGGCAGCAACTGTGCAGAACAGGAAAAATTACAAAAAATACAAAAATTACAACTATTAACAAAGACGCAGCACCAAGTACTGACAATAATGACAGGTGCCCCGCCCCCTCATCGACCAATCAGACACCACTTCTCCTCTAAGCCACAGACGCATCCATAACCCTGCCCCATGGCGTTCTAATCATACGTCATGTGACATGGACCACGCCCCCTTCATCAACCAATTGGCAATTACCTCTCCAAGGAGGCCCAGGAGACAGATCGGCCAGTAAGACCACACAGGACACGACACACTGTTGTTCATCTTTAATCAGTCAGATTCTTTACAACAACACAGGAATGGTTTTACCAAACACACAGGAGTGGTCCCAGTATTTGGAAAAGAGCCCAGACGTGTTTTTAGGAAACGGTCCTTTGAGGAGTTTAGATGCAAACTTCTGAGGGAGTCTGGCCTTTCGGCAGAGGTGCCTCAGACCGTCTCCTGTGGAAATGTCACAGCGTGGTCCTGCTGCTCGCCGTCGGACAGAGCCGCCTTGATGAGGTCCAGAGCGATGTTCCTGAATGCCGTCTTCAGATGGGGCTTCGCAATAGCGAGGCCTTTCTTGAACAAAGGCACTGACTGCCTACCCAGTCAGAAGACCCCGGACAAGAAAAGCCTCCCGTAGGACAGCAAGCGGCCTGTTAGTCGGAGAACCTGATTCAAATCCATGATTTTCACACTCCAGCAGAAGTCGTGTACGTCTTAAGCGTGTCGCTGCCGGTCTGGAGGTTAAACTCGTTGCCCACAAACCAGCGGTCCAGACCCTTACTTGTTTGTTCTGCACGGTCTCTGAGAATGGTGTGCTCCTCTTATCTTAGCGGACTCCCTCGCTGCCTCAGTATTTGGTGCTGCGTCTTCGTTAATAGTCGTAATTTTTGTATTTTTTGTAATTTTTCCTGTTCTGCATACTTGTATGTTTGATTTTTTTTTATGTGGGGG
>NC_092022.1:27261644-27271644 GCF_042242105.1 Pempheris klunzingeri | reverse complement strand
GTGCTCTAATGCAAGCTAGCATCTGTAGCTGAAGCATCGTCAGCTTAATTTAGCTTATTTAGTGAAAGTAGATTAGAACAGTAGGGTCAGTCGTATGCTAGCTGCTAATATGATTGCTACCATTAGGAAGTGGCCTCGTTACACAGGTTGGCTACCTTAGCTTAGGCTAGCTAGCAAAACAGAATCATCACGCTAATGGAAGCAGATTACGACGTGACCTCAGAGTGTCTGTCTGAAACAGCCTTTCATTTTCGTGTTCGCACTGGATTCCAGATGTGAGAAACCAGCTGGTTCTGGTTCAGTCCAGATGTGAAGGTAGCCCAGACGGACGTTTGTGCGGCCGGCGCTCTGATCTGGGAGGAACGGCCGTAATGGAACACACGCAAGGCAGACTGTGACCACGAGGAGCCATTTTGAATCCAGTTTTCACCCACCACTGCCATAAGGCTTCGAGTCCAGACTGGGTTTACGGCGTCTCCGGTATAACATCACTTCCTGTTGATATTTACATGCAGCAAGACAAACAGCAGACAGCTGGGAGGCAACGCCGGTGGACGCACGGTTTTCGTTTTGGAGCCAAATTTGGCTTAAATTTGTCTCAGTGTGAACCCGGTCTGGACTACCTCAGGATCGGTCAATGTGAATCTGGGGGGGGGGGGGACTAGGAAACATGAATAAACAGTTCAGTCTATATTATATATCTGTTCAAAATGATATCTATACAACACAAACATACATTCTCTCCACAGATTGTTACTTTAATATGAAGAACTCTTGTCATCATCATCCGAGGGTTTCTATTGGTCAGCGTCGTCGTCGTCATCTTGGTACTTTTTCAAGTTGTGGAATTGTTATTTATAACTTTTTTTTATAATTTACACATTGATTCCTTATAGTGAACAACCAACCCCATTTAACCCCGCCCCCCATCCCAATTAACTTTGCTGACAGTCGGGAGTGTTGCATTGTGGGTAGGTTGCAGGCGACCCACTGTTGGTTCACTCCGACACGCTCTGTGGAGGAAAGACAAACATGGAGGTTGGTTTGACGACGGGTCTTCAGTGAATTAAAACAAAACAATCATGTGATGACTGGCTGATGGAGGCAGCAGCTAAAATCACTGTTTTTGTCAATGGAGCCTGGTGGCTTTGAATATGTATTGGATGAATGAATGGGAGTGAATTGGGGCTTTAAAAGTTTTCAACATTATTATATGTTATATATATATAATGGGCCAATTCTACTGGACCAGTTCCAACACTTTTACTACCAACCAGTCACCCAGACACCAGGATGTGGACAGAGAGGATCATGGGTAGAAACACCAGGATTAGCCTTGTACATTCTAGTTTGAGCAGTTCCAGACATGAACCTGCAGTAACTGGGTGATAATACCAGCCACAGTCATGTGACAGCTGCTCTACCAGGAAATGGAGCCGCTGGGAGGCTTCAATGTGAAATATCTGCAGGACAGGCTTAGTGATGAAGCCTATAGTTCAGGACTGGATCAGGTCTTGGACCAGCCCCTAGTTATGCTGCTATAGGCTCAGACTGCCGGTGGACTCCCATGATGCACTGGGCTCCTCTCTCCTCCTCTTCCTCTCCGTCCTGATGCTTCATGTCTCTTTAATGTCTGTTACTAACTTGGTATCTTCCCCGGAGCCTTTCTGTGCTTTCTCATCTCTCTGGTTCCTGTGGATCCTGGTCCTGGTTCTCCTGCTGTGGTTCTCTGGTTCCTGTGGATCCTGGTCCTGGTTTTCCTGCTGTGGTTCTCTGGTTCCTGTGGATCCTGGTCCTGGTTCTCCTGCTGTTGTTCTCTGGTTCCTGTGGATCCTGGTCCTGGTTCTCCAGCTGTGGTTCTCTGGTTCCTGTGGATCCTGGTCCTGGTTCTGCTGCTGTGGTTCTCTGGTTCCTGTGGATCCTGGTCCTGGTTCTCCTGCTGTGGTTCTCAGGTTCCTGTGGATCCTGGTCCTGGTTCTGCTGCTGTGGTTCTCTGGTTCCTGTGGATCCTGGTCCTGGTTCTCCTGCTGTTGTTCTCTGGTTCCTGTGGATCCTGGTCCTGGTTCTCCAGCTGTGATTCTCTGGTTCCTGTGGATCCTGGTCCTGGTTCTCCAGCTGTGATTCTCTGGTTCCTGTGGATCCTGGTCCTGGTTCTGCTGCTGTGGTTCTCTGGTTCCTGTGGATCCTGGTCCTGGTTCTCCTGCTGTTGTTCTCTGGTTCCTGTGGATCCTGGTCCTGGTTCTGCTGCTGTGGTTCTCTGGTTCCTGTGGATCCTGGTCCTGGTTCTCCTGCTGTTGTTCTCTGGTTCCTGTGGATCCTGGTCCTGGTTCTGCTGCTGTGGTTCTCTGGTTCCTGTGGATCCTGGTCCTGGTTCTCCTGCTGCGGATCGTCAGCCAGTGGGTGAGTGTGTGTGTTTGTGTGTGAGTGTGAGCGTGTGACCTCACTTTAATTCATTCAATGGACCAATCAGGTCGTGGCTACAGCCTCTACTTCCTGTGTGACTCACCTGCTTCCTGTCAGCTCACATCTGATTGGAGAAGGAGGTTGGCGCCCCCTGCTGGCCGTAGCCCTGCCCATACTCTGCATCCTAGAGGAGACAGTACAGTACTGCACTACTGCAATACAACAGGTACAAATACTGCAGTACCCTGAGTACTAGTACTGTAGGACTCTGAGTACCAGTACTGCAGGACTCTGACGGCTGACCTGGTTGTAGCCCTGCTGGCTGTAGTCCGGCTGGTACCCCCCCTGGCTGCTGGCGTACGGGTCCTGTTCGTACGCCCCCTGCTGGCCGTAGGCCTCTGGCGCGGCGGGTTTCTCCTGAGGGGGCGGAGCTCGCATGAAGGGAGCGATGATGCCCGTCTCCTTGAAGACGAACCAGAGGTTTCCCACCCACAGGATCAGGTTAATGAAGCCGAACGCCTGGAGGGGGAAGAGGAGGAGGAGTGCATTATGGGTCTGTCAGACAGACAGGTGGAGGTACACGTGAACACGTTAACAACACGCTAACAAGGAGCTGACCACGTGTTGATAACTTGTCTAAAAAGTCTGATTTTAGTGTCAGTGCTGAAACAGTGTTGCCATGCCGATCCGAACACGTGACCCAGTGCGGTGGTCTTACCACAGAGGTGTTGAGTCCGGACATGACCGGGTCGTGGACTTCGCGGCAGCGGTTCCCCTCCACGTCGCAGGCGGGGATCAGAGTGATGACTCCGTCCGGGTCGGTTGCCATCTTCACGTCGGACAAACCTTTGGCCCACGCCGCCGAACTCACCAGCCACATGAAGGCGAACACGGCGGTCACCCCCAGGTCCTGAACACACACAGCGTATCAGCCACAGTCCCACGGCGGAGCGCCGGCCAGCAAACCTCCGGCGGTAAACTTACGATCAGCGGGCCCTTGTTGTTCTCCTTGTACTTGTCGAAGAAGAAGATGTAGATGCTGAGAGCCGCTGTGGAGTAGAGGAAGGCGAAGACGCCGATGGTGACGAAGAACTCGGCCGAGGAGGAGTAGTCGCCGACCAGGAAGAAGCGCTCCGTGTTCCCGTCCTTACAGGTGGGGGCGTCGAAGTACACCTGGTGGAGTCTGAGATGGAGAGGAAGGTTAAAATATGGTCCTCAGCGCCGCCATCACAGGCGGGAATGTCAAAGAGTTTATGTTTGTGACGTTCCCTCACCTAATAATGACCCATCAGCGCTAACTATGCTAATTAGTCATTTCAGGTCACTGAAATCATCAGAAATCATAATTAAACTCTGAGCATGATTAATATAACTGGGTATTAAGTAAAAGTACATAAAAATACCTGCTATTTAACAGGAAGTTGATCTACAGAACATACTTCCCAGAACCGTCCCAGTAAACAGCCATTATATCGCTCTCTGCACAAACACCAGACTACATTCACTAAAACAGGGATTTTAGCTCACAGGACACTGCTGCAATACTCCCACACAAACCAGCTGCTTTGTGCTCCTGTTGAAGTGCTGCTCGAGCGCTTGTTGTCGAGTCATCACAGACTTGTCGTGTATTAATTAACAATTATCTTTACTAGCTAAGAAATGATTTAGTAGCAATACACAGAGGCTAATTTTGGCTAGCGTAGTGTCAGCTAGCAGAGCAGCAGCTCCTGTGTTCTCTGAGCTAAAATCCCTGTTTTTGTGAATGTAGTCTGGTGTGTGTGCAGACAGCGATATAACGGCTGTTATCTGGTCTCTGGTCTGTGTTCTGGTGTCAGACCGACCTGAACGGATACTCAAACTCCACCTCGATGCTCAAGTCGCTGTCTGTCCGGTTCTTACACTCCACTGACAGCCGGAACATCCCAGAATAACTTCCACAGGTGGAGAAGGCAAAGATAGAGAAGAACTGAGGAGGAAGAGGAGGAGGAAGAACAGAGCACATAGTGAGTGTAATTCTGCAGAGGATGTGAGCTAAATGCTAATGTTTGTATGCTAGCATGGTCGCCACGGTAACAGCTGGCATAAAGTTCACGACGTTCACACACATTTAAGACTGAATATAAACACTGATATCAATTGTGTGTCCTGACCCGTCCTTGGGTTTTACTGTTTGTCCTTCTCGTTTCTTTATTTCCTGTTTTATTTTGGTGTCTTACTCTTCTCTCTGGTACGTTCACTTCCTCCCATTGTGTGTTTACCCAGCACCACTGATTGTGTCTCCACCCCCACTCCACCTGTGTCTCATTACCTGCCTGCCCCAGTGCCTCCCTCATCATCATCACATCACCACCATCATCATCACATCACCACCACCATCATCACCATCACCACCATCACCATCATCACCACCATCATTATCATCACCACCATCATCACCACCATCATCATCACCATCATCATCACCACCATCATCACCACCATCATCACCACCACCATCATCACCACCATCATCATCACCATCATCACCACCATCATCACCACCATCATCACCACCATCATCACCACCATCATCACCACCATCATCATCACCATCATCATCACCACCATCATCACCACCATCATCATCACCATCATCACCACCATCATCACCACCATCATCATCACCATCATCACCACCATCATCACCACCATCATCATCATCACCACCACCATCATCACCATCATCACCACCATCATCATCATCACCACCACCATCATCATCATCACCACCATCATCACCACCATCATCATCACCACCACCATCATCACCATCATCACCACCATCATCATCATCACCACCACCATCATCACCATCATCACCACCACCATCATCATCATCACCACCATCATCACCACCATCATCATCACCACCACCATCATCACCACCATCACCACCATCACCACCATCATCACCACCATCATCACCACCATCATCATCACCACCACCATCATCATCATCACCACCACCATCATCACCATCATCACCACCATCACCACCACCATCATCATCATCACCACCATCATCACCATCACCATCATCACCACCATCATCATCACCATCATCATCACCACCATCATCACCACCACCATCACCACCATCATCACAGCCATCATCATCACCATCACCATCATCACCACCATCATCACCATCATCACCACCATCATCATCATCACCACCACCTTCATCACCACCATCATCATCACCACCATCAGTATCACCATCACCACCATCACCACCATCATCACCATCATCACCATCACCATCATCACCATCATCACCACCATCACCACCATCATCACCATCATCACCATCACCATCATCACCATCATCACCACCATCATCACCACCATCATCATCATCACCACCACCATCATCACCACCATCATCATCACCACCATCAGCATCACCATCACCATCATCACCACCATCATCACCACCATCATCACCACCATCATCACCACCACCACCATCATCACCACCACCATCATCACCACCATCATCATCACCACCATCATCATCACCACCACCATCATCACCACCATCATCATCACCATCATCACCACCACCACCACCATCATCACCACCATCATCATCACCATCACCATCATCACCACCATCACCACCATCATCATCACCACCACCATCACCACCATCATCATCATCATCATCATCACCACCACCATCACCATCACCACCACCATCATCATCATCACCACCACCATCACCATCACCACCACCACCACCATCATCACCATCATCACCACCATCATCATCATCACATGACGGATGTTTGTGTTTGGTGTTACTCGTGCAGAGGGGTGACGGATGTTTGTGAGGGATGAACTCACCCACTGTAAGGCCTTGATGAAGCCCAGAGGAACCTTCAGCACCCTGAACTGGCCCTGGGCCACCAGCTGCACGGAGAGAGAGCATAGCCAGCGTCAGCTTCAGGACATGTTATAACATGTTAATAACACCTTCATAGTTATAACATGTTATAACATGCCAATAACACGTTTATAACACCTTTATAGTTATACCATGCTTATAACATGTTAATAATAGTTTTATAACACCTTTATAGTTATAACATGTTATAACATGCTTATAACACGTTTATAACACCTTTATAGTATACCATGTTTTATAACATGTTAATCATAGTTTATAACACCTTTATGTTATACCATGTTTATAACATACTTATAACACGTTTATAACACCTTTATAGTTATAACATGTTATAACATGCTTATAACACGTTTTATAACACCTTTATAGTTATAACATGTTTAGAACATGTTAATAATAGTTTATAACACCTCTATAACACCTCAGCAGCCAGCCCCCCCCCACTGAGGCTGAACACTAAGAAGAAAACCTTTACTGATACAGAACAAAGCGTGTTCCACCGTGTTCATGAGGCGACGACGCAGATCAAATCAGACAATTATTAATGAGACAGAGGACAAATGGTATTAAACACCACGCAGCAATAATGAATCAATAACAGTAGAATGAAGCAGAAAGAGAAAAACACACGAAACCATCTTCTCCTAAACCTAACCAACCTGAAACCACCTTCTCCTAAACCTAAACCAAGCTGAAACCACCTTCTCCTAAAGCTAACCAACCTGAAACCACCTTCTCCTAAAGCTAACCAACCTGAAACCACCTTCTCCTAAACCTAACCAACCTGAAAACCACCTTCTCCTAAAGCTAACCAACCTGAAACCACCTTCTCCTAAACCTAACCAACCTGAAACCACCTTCTCCTAAAGCTAACCAACCTGAAAACCACCTTCTCCTAAATCTAACCAATCTGAAACCACCTTCTCCTAAATCTAACCAACCTAAAACCACCTTCTCCTAAACCTAACCAACCTGAAACCACCTTCCTAATCTAACAGCTTACTCTGAAAGTGTATCTGAGCTCCAGTGAGATCAAAACACGTGATCAATGTAGACCGCAGGACCACCTCCCAGCATGCACTGTGGCTGACGTGATCGGCCGCGCTCATGAAGGAACAAGACAAGCCGTCAGTGAACGCACCACAGCCCGCACCACCAACTACTTCATAGTACACACAGAACTGCAGTAACACTACTACAAGTACTGCAGTAACACTACTACAAGTACTACAGTACCTCCTGAAACGTCTGCTTCATGTTACAGGAGTACTGAGGTACAAGTACTCACATCCTTTACTTCAGTAAAAGTACCACAAAGTAAAAGTACTGTAATCAAAACCAGTAAGAGTACAGAGTACTCTTAGCTCCATGTAGTATTACTGTAGTATCTACTAACATGGCAGTACCACAGTAGTACTAACAGTACTGCAGTAATACTTCAATATGAATTTGTTTTTTTCTCCCCCCCCCCTCGGCTGCCATTTTACACATAAACATACACGCGCACGCGCACGCGCACAGGAGGACCATCTTCCCGTCACGCGAGCCTCTGAAATGTTTCTGTTTCCGGACACCCCCCCCCCCCGGGAGAACACCTCCCGGCCGCAGTCCTCCTCCTCCCAGACACCCCCCCCCCCCCCCCCCCCCCCCCCCCCCCCCCCCCAAAAAAAAAAAAAAATCCCGACATCTTCATCATCACCTTCATCAACAGAAACAAACGGACGTTTTATTGTTTCCGGTCGTAAATCAGCTCCACTGAATCAGACCAGAAGCCTCCGAGGTCCGGGGGGGGGGGGGTTGTTTGGTGGGGGGGGGTCCAGGCCGGTCTGATGGGAATCTGTCCGAGCTGCGGCCGAACGGAGCCGTTAACGCTACCCCCCCCCCCCCCCACACACACACACACACACACACACTAACACACCCCAGCACCGAGGGGGGGGGCACAACATGTCAGAGGAGCAGAATTAGAGGAGAAATACAAGACGGTACCCTGGTTTACGACGTCATCCTGGATCCTGTCGAGAGGAGAGAAGAGATGGAGGGAGGAGGGGGAGGAGATGGAGAGAGGAGGGGGAGGACAAGAGAGAGGGGGGGGTGGAGAGAGAGGAGGGAGGAGGAGAGAGAGAGGAGGGGGAGGAGATGGAGAGAGGAGGGGGAGGAGAGAGAGAGGGGGGGTGGAGAGAGAGGAGGGGGAGGAGATGGAGAGAGGAGGGGGAGGACAGAGAGAGGGGGGGATGGAGAGAGAGGAGGGGGGAGGAGAGAGAGAGGAGGGGGAGGAGATGGAGAGAGGGGGGAGGAGATGGAGAGAGGAGGGGGAGGAGAGAGGGAGGGGGGAGGAGATGGAGAGAGGAGGGGGAGGAGAGAGGGAGGAAAAACCAAATGAAGTAAAATAAATGTAAAGGAAAAATGAGAAGAGAAAAACACAATGAATCAGGAGAGAGAAGAGCTACAGTACTACAGTACTACTACAGTACTACTACAGTACTACAGTACTACTACAGTAGTACTGTAGTACTGTAGCAGAGCTGGCTCTACCCAATGTGGTGCCCCCCCCCCCCCCCCCCATCTGATGTACATGTACTTCAGCGTTGCTTTCATCACTGTGTTTATTTATAAAGTAACATGTCACCAAACATACAAACCAATTAATACAAAAACATGTGAAGTCCAATGTTAAAACCCTGAGCACAGAATAAGTGACTGAACATGCAGAGAGGAGAACGACATGAACTTTACCTCCTTCTTCTCTTCTTCTCTTCTTCTGTTTCTTCTCTTCTTCTGTTTCTTCTATTCTTCTGTTTCTTCTGTTTCTTCTCTTCTTCTGTTTCTTCTCTTCTTCTCTTCTTCTGTTTCTTTTCTTCTCTTCTTCTGTTTCTTCTGTTTCTTCTGTTTCTTCTCTTCTTCTGTTTCTTCTCTTCTTCTGTTTCTTCTGTTTCTTCTCTTCTTCTGTTTCTTCTCTTCTTCTGTTTCTTCTGTTTCTTCTCTTCTTCTGTTTCTTCTCTTCTTCTGTTTCTTCTATTCTTCTGTTTCTTCTCTTCTTCTGTTTCTTCTGTTTCTTCTCTTCTTCTGTTTCTTCTATTCTTCTGTTTCTTCTCTTCTTCTGTTTCTTCTGTTTCTTCTCTTCTTCTGTTTCTTCTCTTCTTCTCTTCTTCTCTTCTTCTGTTTCTTCTCTTCTTCTGTTTCTTCTGTTTCTTCTCTTCTTCTGTTTCTTCTCTTCTTCTCTTCTTCTCTGTGCTCCGGACAGTTTCGGTCGTTTTGACATGTTTACAAGGTTCTCTGGGGTCACATCAATAAATTCACCCCTCCCCCCACAGAGAGGGAGCAGGTAATGATCAGCCGGAGGGGGGGGGACTTTCCATTTGAATCAATATGAGCTTTTCCGTTTTAAGAGTTAATAGTAATAACTAGTTTTAATAGAATTATATTTAAGGTATTTTTTCCCCTGGAGGCCACGGCGCCCTTAGCAGACTACAGTACTACTACAGTACTACAGTACTACTACAGTACTACAGTACTACGGTAGTACTGTGTGTGTGTGTACTAGTACTTCAGCTGCTCAAACACAAACTGCTGACATATGGAGCATCTGTAAAGTATTAGTACACCTTAGACTCCTCATTAGAAGTATTAGTACTCCTTAGAATC
>NC_092022.1:27238040-27255540 GCF_042242105.1 Pempheris klunzingeri | reverse complement strand
GAACAGACAGCTACAGACACCTACAGACAGGAACAGACAGCTACAGACAGGGACAGACAGCTTCAGACAGCTACAAACAGCTACAGACACCTACAGACAGCTACAGACAGCTACAGACAGCGACAGACAGGGACAGACAGCTACAGACAGCTACAGACAGGGACAGACAGCTACAGACAGCTACAGACAGCTACAGACAGCTACAGACAGGGACAGACAGCTACAGACAGGAACAGACAGCTACAGACAGGGACAGACAGCTACAGACAGGGACAGACAGCTTCAGACAGCTACAAACAGCTACAGACACCTACAGACAGGAACAGACAGCTACAGACAGGGACAGACAGCTACAGACAGGGACAGACAGCTACAGACAGGGATAGACAGCTACAGACAGCTACAGACAGGGACAGACAGCTACAGACAGGAACAGACAGGAGCAGACAGGAACAGACAGCTACAGACAGCTACAGACACCTACAGACAGGAACAGACAGCTACAGACACCTACAGACAGGAACAGACAGCTACAGACAGGGACAGACAGCTTCAGACAGCTACAAACAGCTACAGACACCTACAGACAGCTACAGACAGCTACAGACAGCTACAGACAGCTACAGACAGGGACAGACAGGGACAGACAGCTACAGACAGCTACAGACAGCTACAGACAGCTACAAACAGCTACAGACACCTACAGACAGCTACAGACAGCTACAGACAGGAACAGACAGCTACAGACAGGGACAGACAGCTTCAGACAGCTACAAACAGCTACAGACACCTACAGACAGCTACAGACAGCTACAGACAGCTACAGACAGCTACAGACAGGGACAGACAGGGACAGACAGCTACAGACAGCTACAGACACCTACAGACAGCTACAGACAGCTACAGACAGCTACAGACAGCTACAGACAGGGACAGACAGGGACAGACAGCTACAGACAGCTACAGACAGCTACAGACAGCGACAGACAGGGACAGACAGCTACAGACAGCTACAGACAGGGACAGACAGCTACAGACAGCTACAGACAGCTACAGACAGCTACAGACAGGGACAGACAGGATGATGAGGCCTGCTGAATGAAGGCCTTTACCCAGTACAGGACGTCGGTCCAGCCCTCCATCGTGATGCACTGGAACACCGTCAACATGGCGAAGAAGAAGTTGTCGAAGTTGGTGATTCCTCCGTTGGGCCCGTCCCACCTGCCCCGGCACTCTGAGCCGTTAATGTTGCACTGGCGGCCGTGACCGGCGAACGCACACGGCACCGGGTCGTCCTCCACGTAGGTATCTGGAACGGTAGTTCCAGTTCACTTGGATCCTCTGGACTCACGCCGCCAGGAGCGATTTCATTGGCCAGTTACAGGTCGTCGCATCACACGCCGCTCATGTGACTCACCCAAAAGGTGCGGTCACAACTTCACGTCATGTTGGTTATGTCTTTTATCTTACAAGTGTTATTTGGTTTTTTATTCTAATATGCGACATGATGGTCGGTTACTGCTGATGATGATTCTGGTTTTGGCTCCAGCACATATATATTATATTATATCATTATATTATATTATATTATATTATATTATATTATATTATATTATATTATATTATATTATATTATATTATATTATATTATATTATTATATTATATTATATTATATCATTATATTATATTATATTATATTATATTATATTATATTATATTATATTATATTATATTATATTATATCATTATATTATATTATATTATATTATATTATATTATATTATATTATATTATATTATTATATTATATTATATTATATCATTATATTATATTATATCATATTATATTATATCATATTATATTATATTATATTATATTATATTATATTATATTATATCATATTATATTATATTATATTATATTATATTATATTATATCATTATATTATATTATATTATATTATATTATATTATATTATATTATATTATATTATATTATATTATATTATATTATATTATATCATATTATATTATATTATATTATATTCATTCATTATGTCACACAGTGTATTTGTAGGTGTTTTTAGCACAACACATGTCGTTGCTCTACTGGTGCAATGACAATAGAACTTATCTGAACAGTAAAGAAACCTTTAGATCTTTACTTTGGATCTGTGTCACAGTTTGGGTTCTCTGATGAGCCGTGACACACTGAGCATGTTTGTTTTTTCTGTCGCTCTGTACTGGCTGCTATCTTTTATCTTTTAATTTTGGTCTTCATCATGTGTGATGTGACTGAGAGTGGAGTTGGGGGGTTACAGCAGGGTTTACTGGGTTCACTAGATGTTTTCTTAGATCTTCCTGCTCTTTTTTAGATTTGTCTTCATTAGCTCATGAGAACACAGAATGCGTACCTGTTGTTATGTAGTAGCAGGTCCTGTGCATGCGTCCTATGAAGAGCTCCAGACCGATGATGGCGTAGATGATGATGACGAAGAGAACCAGCAGAGCGATGTGGAGCAAAGGAACCATCGCCTTCATGATGGAGTTCAACACAATCTGCAGACCTGGCAGACACACAGAGCATCAGGACACACACACACACACACACACACACACACACACACACACACTCACACACACACTCTCCATCCTGCCTGGTAAACTCACTGGGGACTCCAGACACCAGCCTGAGGGGCCTCAGGACTCTGAAGGCTCTCAGGGCTTTGACGTCCAGACCTCCCGGTTTCCCCGGCACGTGATGGGTTGTCGCTTGCTCCCCAGATTTATGAGTCATCGTCTCCAAGACAACACTGAACAACCTGCAAAGACAACCACAACAACAGAACATGAAGGAAACACAAGCTTAAAATCAAGCTCAGCTCATGAGAAATGAAGCTGCAGTTTGGAGGTGAGAAAGATGTCTGAAGTGAAGAGGGACGTCTGCTTAACGTGGACATAAATATTGTAGTTGTGAAACTTTTGTCCTAAAACGTAGGAATTATGCAGAGAGGAGGAGGGGGCCCAGTGCTGAGCCATGAGGTACACCATGATTACGGAAATCAGAAGTTTAAGGCTTTGATACTGTGCAGATTGATAAGTGCATGGAGATGGATAAAAGGTGACATAATTTAGTGGGTCATGAGCCCCCCCCCCCCCCCGTATAGACAATGGATGAACTAAACATGAATAAAATGTACAGTTACAAGTTGCAGAAACAAATCTTGCTGCACCCTTTGTTCATCCTTAAAGCTGCAGGAGGAAGTTCTCTGTGTGACGGCCTTGTGATGTCTCCTTCCCTGTTCTCCAGCCAGACTCTGGAGAACAGAGAAGGAGACACCTGTAGGTGTGGTCCAGGCATATAAGAGGCCGTCTGTCTCTCTCTCTCTCTCTGTCTCTCTCTCTGTCTCTCTCTGTCTCTCTCTCTCTCTCTCTGTCTCTCTCTCTGTCTCTCTCTGTCTCTCTCTCTGTCTCTGTCTCTCTCTCTGTCTCTCTCTGTCTCTCTCTCTCTCTCTCTGTCTCTCTGTCTCTCTCTGTCTCTCTCTCTCTCTCTGTCTCTCTCTCTGTCTCTCTCTGTCTCTCTCTCTGTCTGTCTGTCTCTCTCTCTCTCTGTCTCTCTCTCTCTCTCTCTGTCTCTCTCTCTCTCTCTGTCTCTCTCTCTGTCTCTCTCTCTCTGTCTCTTTCTCTCTCTCTCTCTCTCTCTGTCTCTCTCTGTCTCTCTCTCTCTCTCTCTCTCTCTGTCTCTCTCTCTCTCTCTGTCTCTCTCTCTGTCTCTCTCTCTCTGTCTCTCTGTCTCTCTGTCTCTGTCTCTCTCTCTCTCTGTCTCTCTCTGTCTCTCTCTCTGTCTCTGTCTCCTCTCTGTCAGACCGTCTGAGGAGTCCTCCTCCTCTGTTCAGGTCGCTCTGCAGAGGAGCACAAGGCCGGTGTTCTGTCTGACCGCTGAGCTACAGCGTGACCGACTTATTATGGGATGTTTACCCACTGACAGCTGAAGCTTTAATAACCCGTCACATTGACTCAACCTGAGATTAAAACTGTACAATCACTGTTTTACTGCTTTGATTTGGGCTAAAACTAACTCTCAGATACTGTTAGCTGGTCGTCCAGTCTGACATGTCCCAACAACTATGGGATGGATTGTGATGTGATGAAGCGTCGTGTATGAGAGCGTCCTCCCAGAGCCGCTTTTGGTTGTTTGGTTTTTTTCCACAGTGTCGAGTCAAAATAATAAACTCCTACAAGGAGGTCTCGGTGTCCCACATCCAGCCGCTCTGACTGCAAAGTGGAACGCGGTGTCCTCGGGCAGCGTTACCATGACAACAGGCTTCATCATCATCATCGCTCTGAGGTCATCTCGAGTCACGTCAGCGTCGTCCCGCGGCGAGGACAAAGACCAACAGAGGAGGGCGGTGTGAGGAACCAGGGTCTACCTCCACCTGTGGACTGCACCCACAGACGGAACCAGGGTCTACCTCCACCTGTGGACTGCACCCACAGACGGAACCAGGGTCTACCTCCACCTGTGGACTGCACCCACAGACGGAACCAGGGTCTACCTCCACCTGTGGACTACACCCACAGACGGAACCAGGGTCTACCTCCACCTGTGGACTGCACCCACAAACAGCACCAGGGTCTACCTCCACCTGTGGACTGCACCCACAGGTGTCATTGGTGGCTTTTAAATCAAGTCATTCCGCTCTAAATTCCTACTTACTTACATTTTTTAAAGCTTGAAATATGTAAAATTACAATTTGGTTGTTTTCTTTCCAAAGTCTGAACTAAACTGGGCAGAGACATCTGATGTGTGAAGACCTCTGACCTCTGACCTCTGACCTTTGCTCTCTGACCTCTGACCTCTGACCTTTCATCAGGTCAACGTTACTAAACTGATCTAAAGGTGAACTTTGACTTCAGCAGGTTCAGGAAAAGCTGAATTGAAGCTAAAAGCTCACAGAAACCAGAAGGACATGACTATGGTTCATGAGAGGGCACGTGTGTGGACGCCCCGAGGAGAACCTGCAGAACGCTGGAGGTTCTCTGTGTGTGTGGTCACAGCGAGCAGCGACATCAGCCGTCACATCCGCTCAAACTCTGAGGGCAGAAACACTGAGCAGAGTTTACTGCAGTCACATCCCATTTACTGCAGAACCAAGACAGAACCAGGGTCTACAGACAGAACCAGAGTCTACAGACAGAACCAGAGTCTACAGACAGAACCAGGGTCTGAAGACAGAACCAATCAGAGAACCAGTAACTCAAACCAAAGCCAACATCTAAAAAAGAGAACAGAGATCAGATAGAACATAGAACATAGAACAGTCTTCCTCACCCAACGATGACGATGACGAAGTCGAGCAGGTTCCAGCCGTTGCGGATGTAGGAGCTGGGGTGCATCACCAGACCGTAGGCCAGGATCTTCAGGAACGTTTCCACGGTGAAGATGATGAGGAAGACGTACTCCACTTGTTCCTGAGACACGGAGAACACGTTCCTCTCAGACCACACAGCAAACAACAGCATGTTCCTGCTCTCCAGAGGATGAACCCTGTGGGTGTTAACGTGTGTGTGTGTGTGTGTGTGTGTGTGTGTGTGTGTGAATGTGTGTTAGTGTAGTTGTGTGTTAGTGTAGTTGTGTAGTTGTGTGTTGTGTGTTAGTGTAGTTGTGTGTTAGTGTAGTTGTGTAGTTGTGTGTTGTGTGTTAGTGTAGTTGTGTGTTAGTGTAGTTGTGTAGTTGTGTGTTGTGTGTTAGTGTAGTTGTGTGTTAGTGTAGCTGTGTAGTTGTGTGTTAGTGTAGTTGTGTGTTAGTGTAGTTGTGTGTTGTGTGTTAGTGTAGCTGTGTAGTTGTGTGTTAGTGTAGTTGTGTAGTTGTGTGTTAGTGTAGTTGTGTAGTTGTGTGTTGTGTGTTAGTGTAGTTGTGTGTTAGTGTAGTTGTGTAGTTGTGTGTTAGTGTAGCTGTGTAGTTGTGTGTTAGTGTAGTTGTGTGTTAGTGTAGTTGTGTAGTTGTGTGTTGTGTGTTAGTGTAGCTGTGTAGTTGTGTGTTAGTGTAGTTGTGTAGTTGTGTGTTAGTGTAGTTGTGTAGTTGTGTGTTAGTGTAGCTGTGTAGTTGTGTGTTAGTGTAGTTGTGTAGTTGTGTGTTGTGTGTTGTGTGTTAGTGTAGTTGTGTGTTAGTGTAGTTGTGTAGTTGTGTGTTAGTGTAGCTGTGTAGTTGTGTGTTAGTGTAGTTGTGTAGTTGTGTATTGTGTGTTAGTGTAGTTGTGTGTTAGTGTAGCTGTGTAGTTGTGTGTTAGTGTAGTTGTGTAGTTGTGTGTTGTGTGTTAGTGTAGTTGTGTAGTTGTGTGTTAGTGTAGTTGTGTAGTTGTGTGTTAGTGTAGCTGTGTAGTTGTGTGTTTGTGTAGTTGTGTGTTGTGTGTTAGTGTAGTTGTGTGTTAGTGTAGTTGTGTAGTTGTGTGTTAGTGTAGCTGTGTAGTTGTGTGTTAGTGTAGTTGTGTAGTTGTGTGTTAGTGTAGCTGTGTAGTTGTGTGTTAGTGTAGTTGTGTAGTTGTGTGTTAGTGTAGTTGTGTGTTAGTGTAGTTGTGTAGTTGTGTGTTAGTGTAGCTGTGTAGTTGTGTGTTAGTGTAGTTGTGTAGTTGTGTGTTAGTGTAGTTGTGTAGTTGTGTGTTAGTGTAGTTGTGTGTTAGTGTAGTTGTGTGTTAGTGTAGTTGTGTAGTTGTGTGTTAGTGTAGTTGTGTAGTTGTGTGTTAGTGTAGCTGTGTAGTTGTGTGTTTGTGTAGTTGTGTGTTGTGTGTTAGTGTAGTTGTGTGTTAGTGTAGTTGTGTAGTTGTGTGTTAGTGTAGCTGTGTAGTTGTGTGTTAGTGTAGTTGTGTAGTTGTGTGTTAGTGTAGTTGTGTGTTAGTGTAGTTGTGTAGTTGTGTGTTAGTGTAGCTGTGTAGTTGTGTGTTAGTGTAGTTGTGTAGTTGTGTGTTAGTGTAGTTGTGTAGTTGTGTGTTAGTGTAGTTGTGTGTTAGTGTAGTTGTGTGTTAGTGTAGCTGTGTAGTTGTGTGTTAGTGTAGTTGTGTAGCTGTGTAGTTGTGTGTTAGTGTAGTTGTGTGTTAGTGTAGTTGTGTAGTTGTGTGTTAGTGTAGTTGTGTAGTTGTGTGTTAGTGTAGTTGTGTAGTTGTGTAGTTGTGTCCAGGGCTCACCAGGTCATGGTTGGTGGAGTTGGAGTCGTCTTCAGGAAACGGTTTAGAGACTCCCAGAGCGACGCAGTTAGCAAAGATGGCTAACAGAATGAAGATGTCGAACGGCCTGAGAGACGCGCTAAGGAAGCTCAGCAGGGACAAAACTACCACAACAATCTCATCTGATTATTCCAGAGCCCAGATGGGGGAAATATGAGAAATATTAGAAACTCTCTGTTTTATGTTTTGACCCCGTCTGTGTTTAATGACCTCTTGTGCCGTAGAAGAAGAGCGACAAAGTAAGCTGTTAGCATTTGCAGGTACGTTTACCGGCTGTTTCATGGGCAGCTAATTAACTTGCTGGCCAGCAAAGTGACCGCTGGCTGTTTGCTTGGCGGCTCATTCAACAAACTGCGGTTCAGGACGAGACGTGTGTTCATGTGTTTAGTTTATTAGCATTAGCATGAAGCTAATGTGAGATGTTGTTCAGACTCTTGTAATATGAAGCTGCCGATTGGCTCGTCTCCCGTCTGTGACACAGCACTCAATGACGTCACTGCCTCATGACGATTTGATTGGCTGTATCAACATAAAGTCTCCATCTATGCAGACGACCTGATGGTGCTCAGCTGAATGAATGCAAAACTAGGGGGCACCATGATGAAACCAAGAAGTAAAATAAGATCCACATTTCTCCCTGATATCAAGCTGATCTGTTGCTGGAACTGACAAAAAAATCCAATTCAACTTCAGTTGGACCAACTAATGACCTTGAACAACAGACTCCATGTTGTTGCTAGGCAGGAGCAGCTAGCTTGTTAGCAGCAGACTGGCAGCTGTACTGATAATGAGGAGCCTCCAATAATCAAATTGAATCCTTTGTTTTTAAAATCGTCAACTGTGATGGTGTGTTGGAGGTCGTTGTAGTGGCTCAGTTTGGCCTGATGCAGAACAAACAGGACAATGTGACCTGAAACAATAGTTACATCATCACTGGTATTTTAACGAAGTAAGCTGACAGCTGATTGGTCGGAGTCAAGGATACTTCCACTCGACGATAGAGAGCGCAGCTCGTCTGATTGGATTGTTGAGCTTCAGGCAGTATAACGCTCTGGGAGCTCGCTGGACCTGATTACTGCCCTGCACCTGAGGAGGAAGAGTGACCACATCATCATCTTCATCATCACCGTCATACGTAACACTGTCATCAATAAGTCTGCCAACAGCCAGCGAGCAGCCAGGACCAACCAGAGGCTGTTAGCATTCAGGCTAACGTTAGCAGCAGTTTAACAGATCAGTTCATCAGTTCAAAAACATTTTCTCTTGTAAAACAGGAAGTGTTTAACATGTCAGCTCACCTGTTTCTTGGCGTGCCGTCTCACCTGTTTCTTGGCGTGCCGTCTCACCTGTTTCTTGGCGTGCCGTCACACCTGTTTCTTGGCGTGCCGTCTCACCTGTTTCTTGGCGTGCCGTCTCACCTGTTTCTTGGCGTGCCGTCTCACCTGTTTCTTGGCGTGCCGTCTCACCTGTTTCTTGGCGTGCAGTCTCACCTGTTTCTTGGCGTGCCGTCTCACCTGTTTCTTGGCGTGCCGTCTCACCTGTTTCTTGGCGTGCTGTCCTCTCCTCCGCTGCGTTCCGGTCGAACTCGTTGTTGAGTGAAGTGTGTCTGTTCTTGTCATCCTCACTGCTCCCTCGTCCTCTCCATCCAGCTCTTCGTCCCACTCTACATCCCTCATCTCTCCTCCTTCTTCCCCTCCTTCTCCTCCTCCATCCCCCTCTCCTCCCTCCTCCTCTTCCTCACCCTCGCCCCCTCCTTCCTCGCCGTCCATTGTGTTGGTGTAGCCGTTACGACCAGCACCTGGAGACCGACAGAGAAGAAAATGGTTGATGTTACACAGGTGGTGAAGGACAGACGCAGAGGTTCGGTCAACTGCTAGGCTATGCCGCTAGCTAACAGCGCCACAGCGGGCTAACCCGCTAGCTAACAGCGCCACAGCGGGCTAACCCGCTAGCTAATGACCTAATGCTGCGCTCGTCAGCTTAAAGTTTGCACCAGTTAAACCATAACAGGAAACGAACAGATGAGGAAGAGACGCCGGCGGACTGAGATTAATCTGAGCAGCACGGGAAGGATTTCTTTGATTTGATTGATTATCACACTGCTTTGTTGAATACTTGATTCTGATTGGTCAATCACAGACTCTGCGTAATAACAGACAGGCGGCGGCCATTGTTGCAAAGCATCCCGCTTCACCTGGGTTCGTTTTGTCATGATGAAGGGCTGGTCGTAGTCATCGCCACACGAAGCCGAGCAAACAGCTAGCGACTAGCCACTAGCTAGCCATCACAGCACCCACCTGTCAGTCAGAGAGGCCACGCCCTTAACTGTGCACAACTTAAACAGGTGAGTTCCAGTTTTCTTTTCCAGAGGAGGAGAGAGGAGGAGGAGAGAGGAGGAGGAGGGAGGAGGAGGAGAGAGGAGAGAGGAGGAGGAGAGAGGAGGGAGGAGGAGGAGGAGAGAGGAGGAGAGAGGAGAGAGGAGGAGGAGAGAGGAGGAGGAGGGAGGAGAAGGAGAGAGGAGAGAGGAGGGAGGAGGGAGGAGGAGGAGAGAGGAGGAGGAGAGAGGAGAGAGGAGGAGGGAGGAGGGAGGAGAGAGGAGAGAGGAGGAGGAGAGAGGAGGGAGGAGGAGAGAGGAGGAGGAGAGAGGAGGGAGGAGGAGGAGAGAGGAGGAGGAGGGAGGAGAAGGAGAGAGGAGAGAGGAGGGAGGAGGGAGGAGGAGGAGAGAGGAGGAGGAGAGAGGAGAGAGGAGGAGGAGGGAGGGAGGAGAGAGGAGAGAGGAGGAGGAGAGAGGAGGGAGGAGGAGAGAGGAGGAGGAGAGAGGAGGGAGGAGGAGGAGAGAGGAGAGAGGAGAGAGGAGAGAGGAGGAGAGAGGAGGAGGAGAGAGGAGGGAGGAGGAGGAGGAGAGAGGAGGAGAGAGGAGGAGGAGAGAGGAGGGAGGAGGAGGAGGAGGAGGAGAGAGGAGAGAGGAGAGAGGAGGAGAGAGGAGAGAGGAGGAGGAGAGAGGAGGGAGGAGGAGGAGAGAGGAGGAGGAGGGAGGAGAAGGAGAGAGGAGAGAGGAGGAGGAGAGAGGAGGGAGGAGGGAGGAGGAGGAGAGAGGAGGAGGAGAGAGGAGGAGGGAGGAGGGAGGAGAGAGGAGAGAGGAGGAGGAGAGAGGAGGGAGGAGGAGAGAGGAGGAGGAGAGAGGAGGGAGGAGGAGGAGAGGAGAGAGGAGGAGAGAGGAGGAGGAGAGAGGAGGGAGGAGGAGGAGGAGAGAGGAGAGAGGAGGAGAGAGGAGGAGGAGAGAGGAGGGAGGAGGAGGAGGAGGAGGAGAGAGGAGAGGGGAGGAGAGAGGAGGAGGAGAGAGGAGAGAGGAGGAGAGGAGGAGGAGAGAGGAGGGAGGAGGAGGAGGAGAGAGGAGGAGAGAGGAGGAGGAGAGAGGAGGGAGGAGGAGGAGGAGGAGGAGAGAGGAGAGAGGAGAGAGGAGGAGGAGAGAGGAGGGAGGAGGAGGAGAGAGGAGGGAGGAGGAGGAGGAGGAGGAGAGAGGAGAGAGGAGGAGGAGAGAGGAGGAGAGAGGAGAGAGGAGGGAGGAGGAGGAGAGAGGAGAGAGGAGAGAGGAGGAGGAGAGAGGAGAGAGGAGAGAGGAGGAGGAGAGAGGAGAGAGGAGGGAAGTGACAGTTTCCAGAGGACGTGAAAACAGAAATATTGTAGTGAACAGCTGTGACCTAGATCTTTGTATGTGTGTGTGTGTGTGTGTGTGTGTGTGTGTGTCTGTGTCTGTGTGAGTGTGTGTGTGTGTGTGTGTGTGTGTGTGTGTGTGTGTGTGTGAGTGTGAGTGTGTGTGTGTGAGTGTGAGTGTGTGTGTGTGTGTGTGTGTGTGTGTGATCTGGGCCATGATTTATGTGTTAGTACCTGAGGACCCTGAACACACTCACAGTCAGATCACATGATGATCTCTCCTCATCTTTGTTTAGTGATTTCCTAGATTTCCTTTTCATTCAGTTTAAAGGGAATCTGTTATATTTCACTTCAGAGTGTCTGCAGGTCACATATCCACCTGAGGGTGGGGGGGTCCTCCTCTGGCCCAGTGGGCTCCCCAGATAAACACGATTAGATAGATGCACTGACAAATGACCACTTTACTGTCACCACTAACAGAGGGACATTCTGCACACGCACCAGACTCCATTCACTAAAACGGGGATTTTAGAGCTGCTGCTCTGCTGCTGCCTCCGTCAGTCAGAGTGTGTGTGTGTGTCTGTGTTCGATCTTTCCTCAAATATACACGTGAATCTGATTTCCGTCATGTTTTCTATATTTTCAAGCACAAAGAGAATTATGGGTAACCCACATGCTCTGTTTTTCACACGACGGTTTGATGTTGTGGCCAAATCCGATAACGTTTGGACAGTCAAGGGGCTAACACGGGGCTAACAGGAAGTTAGCAGAGGGCTAACAGGAAGTTAGCTGGCTAGCTGATTTTCCTGGGGCCGACTTATAATTGTTACACAGACAACATGAGACGGTTAAAGGTTTCGGCTGTTTGAGCTTTAACCGGAGCTCCTTTGACGGCGTCATCTCGCTGTGTCTTTTTCTTTGGTGGTGATTTAGTGGCACCAGCCGGAGAACCGGCTCTACCGCAGAATGGCCCTTTAAAGTCCCTCCTTCGACTGAACTCAGAGCAGGTTTACCATCCGTCCAATGAGCTGCCGAGGTTTGGCCGGTCCAGGTCACATGACTGTGGGTCACGTTGTTTCTTCCTGTGGAGGAGCTGCTTCACCCGCAGGAACAAGAACCGACTAATTATCCCCGAATTACCCCGAGTCAACTCACATCAGCATGACAGCAGAGTGTGTGTGTGTGTGTGTGTGTGTGTGTGTGTGTGTGTGTGTGTGTGTGTGTGTGTGTGTGTGTGTGATGGTGTAGCGGTGCGTCTCATCACTTGCACACAACCCTGCATCCGCCTTGTTAACTTACTACTTTTCACTGCCCCGTCTCCAACTGTGTGAGTGTGTGTGTGTGTGTGTGTGTGTGTGTGTGTGTGTGTGTGTGTGTGAGTGTGTGTGTGTGTGATGAGTGTGTGTGATGAGTGTGTGTGTGTGTGTGTGTGTGTGTGATGAGTGTGTGTGTGTGTGATGAGTGTGTGTGTGTGTGTGTGTGTGTGATGAGTGTGTGTGTGTGTGTGTGTGTGTGATGAGTGTGTGTGATGAGTGTGTGTGTGTGTGTGTGTGTGTGTGTGTGTGTGTGTGATGAGTGTGTGTGTGTGTGTGTGTGTGTGTGTGTGTGTGTGTGTGTGATGAGTGTGTGTGTGTGTGTGTGTGTGTGTGTGTGATGAGTGTGTGTGTGTGTGTGTGTGTGATGAGTGTGTGTGATGAGTGTGTGTGTGTGTGTGTGTGTGTGTGATGAGTGTGTGTGTGTCACACTGCCCTCCAGCCTGGTCCAGCTGGAAGGTCATCGGTTCGTTTAGTGAATGTTGGGGCCGTTTTTCTTCTTCTCTGCTCTCAGACTCTCAGCAGCAGCAGTGATGTTTTCACCACTGAAGTCTGATCAATACTTCGTCACGTCTGATATGATCACCTGGAATCAGCTGCACACACACACACACACACACACACACGAGCAGAGGCTGTAAACATGTTGGCTGCTGCTTCTGCTTTACACTTCTTGACTCTTTTTCCTCTGATTTGTGACCAGGTGATTTTGACCATGTTTGACCAGGTGACCAGGTGAACAGGTGAACAGGTGAACAGGTAACAACTGTCACACCTCAGATAAGCAGCACACAGTCACCTCCTCCCTGAACCAACAAACTCAAACGGTAGATGCTCCATAAAAAACGTTTAAACTTCCAAAGCGCCTGAACGCATCACTGTTGTACCAATAATAATAAAATTATTCCAGTGGGATATTGTGACGCTACAACTGTTCATCTGTTTCCATAGAAACACACTCTGGGGCTCTGACTAACACCTGGACAGCGATCAGTCCTGTCAGTAGACTCCTCGTAGTAGTAGTCACGCTCCAGCGAGTAGACCGGCCCTTAGTAACGCCCCTAGTAACACCCTTAGTTGCACAGCTAGTAACGCCCTTAGTAACTCCCCTAGTAACGCCCCTAGTAACACCCTTTGTAACGGCCCTAGTAACACCCTAGTAACGCCCCTAGCAGCAATCAGATCGCTCAGACTGATGCATTTATTCTGTTGGGATGTCAGGATTTCGAAACTTTGTGTTACAAGTTCTGGAAATGTGATCTTATAATCAATCAATCAATATATTGTCCAATAGTCCAATCAATATCCATTGTTGTCATATTGTCCGTTATCACTAACATAGCTTGCTGCGTTTAAGGACGCTCGGACATCTCATATTTGAACCAGCCGTCGGCTCTCGTCTCATCAGGATCAAACCCACTTCTACAGGTCTCTGCAGAGGTCCAGATAAAGTTAAAATAAGCCTCCTTTCATGGGTGGAACAAAGGGGGATTAACTCTGCTGCCACGGTAACCAGTGATGTCATGTGTGTTAATGCTCATTTCCATGGCAACGTTATCAGAAAGTCCGCGGAGGCCATCTTAATTCAGGAAGTCGGATCCCTCGTTAGGATCAGGAGGATTAAACTGAGTCCTGCTTAAAGTGATGGAGGTGGTGACCTCTGCTGACCCCGCCCTCCCTGATGTCACATGGGCGCTCACCTGTCCAGCTGCAGCAGTCAGCTGACCAGGAGACTAAACATCAGTCAGTCAGTGTCTCTCTCTCCAGCTCCTGGTCAGAACTGTTCTTTCAGACTGTTTCCAGAAAGAGCAGCTCAGAACAAACTCTTTCATTCAGAGACCAAAGATTCAGATGTTACATTAGATATATATCATAATAAACACGACATATTAACTACATCATAAGACCAAATGAACTGATGAAACTGTTGATGATCCCGACCCGACAGGAAACACAGCTGAGCCTCACAGGAGGACCACCAGCCAAACAGTTCACCACTTTACTGTCACGACTAACAGAGGGACATTCTTCAAAACCACCAGACTACATTCATTAAAACAGGGATTTTAGCTCCCAGAACACAGGAGCTGCTGCTCTGCTGCTGCCTCCATCAGTCAGTGTGTCTGTGTTGCTGTGTGTTACACAGATGTTGTGTTGGATCTGAACTGATCCTCTGAAACACCAAAGTCACACAATAAGACAAACAAACCACCTGATGGAGGCAGCAGCAGAGCAGCAGCTCACGAGTTCTGTGAGGGAAAACGACTGTTTTGTCAATGGAGTCTGGTGTAATTCAGGAGAGTGATGAACTGGACCTTTTGTACCTACGAGTCATTTAGACACCAGAATATGTGAAAATGGTTCCAAGGTTTGTGCTTGTGTGGGTCCTCACTGACAGAGCTGCACGGGCCTCTTGCAGTCACATATGATTGATTGAATGACTGAATGAATGAACATTTTCTATCCCAGTGTCGTCACCTGCAGAGGAAACAGTGACGACACGTTGATCCTTGAAGCCAACTCTGGTCACAGGTCACATGTTCAGGAAGCTTCACTCAGAGGTCGTGATGAAAAGGTCTCAGGAGTAGTTTTACAGTAACAGTACACAAGTAGTATCAGTGGAGTTAAAGTATGAACAGTTAAGTGATCTTTGATTCTTAAATATTGGAAGTTTGACCTTTATTTAAAGGGTCACTCCCCTGTTTCTACCCATGATCCTCTCTGTCCACATCCTGGTGTATGAGTGACTGGTAGGTAGTAAAAGTGTTGGAACTGGTCCAGTAGATCACCTCAGCCAGCAGACACCAAACGGGCTGCAATGGCTGCAACGTGATCCTTTGGGACAACTGCACCTGATCACAGTAGGTCCACTAAAAGAGCTTGTTTGATCCACTGACAGGCTCAGAGTGTTATTCTAAGTGTGTGACAGCATCATGGAAAGGATCCCTACAGAGAGAGACCTGGAAGATCCTTTTGGTTTAACCACAAACAGCACACACACCAGACTACATTCACTAAAACAGGGATTTTAGCTCACAGAGCCCGGGAGTCATGCCTTGCTCAGTTAATATGTTGGTGTTATTGTGTGTTACACAGATTGTGTTGGATCTGAACTAATCCTTTAAAACTCCAAAGTCACACAATAACACAAACTAACTGACTGATGGAGGCAGCAGCAGGTCCTGTGTTCTGGGAACTAAAATTATGTTTTTTGTGAATGGAGTCTGGTGGATTTAAAGGTTCCCTACGGTCTACTGTAGGTAACACTGTGGAGAAGGACTTCAGACAACCACACACCAACGATACGAACTGGCCCTTTAAACCGAACACGCCGGATCAGTGTGTGTTTGTGTCCGAGGAAACATGGAGATCAGCCCCTGTCATTAAGGAGAGGATGATGATGGTGATGATGAAGAAGTCAGCTGTGGTCTAATGAACCACACGCTCACTTTTATTTTCTCCATAATCAATTATTACTAATTATTTTCTGGTGATGAACGATGTCGTTATCTCGAGCTAACGAGCTAATGTGCTAACGTGCTAACGTGCTAAACGAACCCGTCACCAGTCATGAGCCCGGCTGACTCTTCTAGCGCCACCATGTGGTCATCTGACAATCGCGGCGCCACAAACATTTTCCTTCTTAACGTCAAATCGCACGTTGGGTCCTCGGAGGTCTCGTTAACGCCACCTGCTGGTTGCCGTGACAACAGGCAGAAACGTGTAGGACTTTTTACAGGAGAAGTCGTGAATAAACGTTTGACGTTTTTTATTGTTAATGATGAAATGTTTCCATGAACTGAGGCTTTGAACTGATGGATTGTGGGTAAAATTTAAAAAGAAGAAGAAGAAGAAACTCATTCTGCAAACTGAAAATGAGAAAACTGGACCTGAGACTGAAATCAGTGAATCAGTGAATCAAATGAAAGCAGGTTCTTACTTCTGCCTCTGTCCTCGTACATCTCCGCTGGCTGCTCAGCTCCGATCACCAATAATCATCGTTAATCAATCACTCTCCAGTGGCTTTGATCCTCATCAGCTTCCTCCTCCGCTTCTTCTTCTTCTTCTTCTTCTTCAGACTCACAAACAATCAACTTCACTACATTTCAGCCGTGAACAAATGTATTTCTTCTTCTTCTTCTTCTTCTTCAGCTGCCGGTCACTCCATTACTTCACTCCATCACTTCACTCCATCACTTCATCACTTCATCGATTTACATCCAACCTGAGGAAGAAGTGAGGGGAGATGAAAGAGAAATGAAATAAATCCAGAGGACAGAAATTCTGCTCGTTTCTTCAGCTTCGGTTCACTAATCTGACTCTCTCTCTCTCTGCCAGTGTCTCTCTACCTCGTTCGCCCGCTCTACCAACTGGGGATTAAATAGAACGGCTCAGTGTGTGTGTGTGTGTGTGTGTGTGTGTGTGTGTGTGTGTGTGTGTGTGTGTGTGTGTGTGTGAGCATGTGTGTGTGTGTGTGTGTGTGTGTGTGTGTGTGAGTGTGTGTGTGTGTGTGTGTGTGTGTGTGTGAGTGTGTGTGTGTGTGTGTGTGTGTGTGAGTGTGTGTGTGTGTGTGTGTGTGTGTGTGTGTGTGTGAGTGTGTGTGTGTGTGTGTGGGGGGGGGTCAGCTGGAGAATTAAAGGCGCAGACAGAATAAAGGTCTGAATTAAAGGAGCTGATTCTTTTCTCTCTGAAGAGAATAAAGATAAAAATAAAGATCTTTAATATTTTAGTTTGTTCTGTTTTTGATTTAAAACGTGTTTATAACGTTATCGTGTGTCAGTGTGTAGTGGAGGTCTATAGTGTGTGTGTGTGTGTGTGTTAGTCAGTGTGTTAGTGTGTAGTGGAGGTCTATAGTGTGTGTGTGTGTTAGTTAGTCAGTGTGTTAGTGTGTAGTGGAGGTCTATAGTGTGTGTGTGTGTGTTAGTTAGTCAGTGTGTTAGTGTGTAGTGGAGGTCTATAGTGTGTGTGTGTGTTAGTTAGTCAGTGTGTTAGTGTGTAGTGGAGGTCTATAGTGTGTGTGTGTGTGTTAGTTAGTCAGTGTGTTAGTGTGTAGTGGAGGTCTATAGTGTGTGTGTGTGTTAGTTAGTCAGTGTGTCAGTGTGTAGTGGAGGTCTATAGTGTGTGTGTGTGCTAGTTAGTCAGTGTGTTAGTGTGTAGTGGAGGTCTATAGTGTGTGTGTGCTAGTTAGTCAGTGTGTTAGTGTGTAGTGGAGGTCTATAGTGTGTGTGTGCTAGTTAGTCAGTGTGTTAGTGTGTAGTGGAGGTCTATAGTGTGTGTGTGCTAGTTAGTCAGTGTGTTAGTGTGTAGTGGAG